>NC_068363.1:3814348-4114348 GCF_020536995.1 Dreissena polymorpha | reverse complement strand
GGACAAGGGTATGAGCCACACATCCAACACATGAGCTCTTTTATGTCCTGAATAAAATACAATATACATGTTTATTTTCTGGAGCATCAACTGCAAATTACACATATCATACGCGGTAGTCAATTTCTTGTTTACCCAAGACACCTACTGGTCTACATGGCACAAATAAACGTATTTATTTATATTGACATTATATAACAAAGGGAAATAATACAGCTTATTCAGAATAAAAGTCAAAATGTTTTGGATATTTTCTCATTTTGTCGAACAGTAATGTATCCAACATACGGAAAATAAATGTGCACTTCCTAGTGTCTAATTTGGTAACTTGCATTTGGTTTAATTGCATTCTGCGTACTGCCTGTTGCTATCTACAGTTGTTTATGACTCTTAATGGCAAAACCGATTATGACTGGCTTCACAGAACAGTCTCATCACGTTTAATAGAATTTAAAAGTGCACATGGCAGTGACATTATTTGTGGAACACACACACAATTCGGATAGTCACCAAGCACGTTGCAACAATCATCAAGTATTAACGAATAGAATACAAGAATGCTGCAATTGCCATGAATCATATTAAAATAAATATCAGGCATACATATACATTCACCATTAGTGATGTAGTTTTAACCTAAATATTATTCCAAAGGTACAACCAAAGTACCGACCAATGTATGCCCGGTCGGTCCGAGATACACAGATAATTTATCGATACACCCAAATGAAATATTCCCTATGTCGTATAAGCGTTTTTTGTAAATATTTACATGATTGTGTGACATTAAATTTCGCTCGTGGCATACAACATTGTACGATAAAACCAACCGGAATACCGTACTGAAGAAATATTTCATATTTAATTTATTTCTCAATATTTTATATTCTATTTTTCAAGCCGAAACAATTGAAGATAAAACATAAATTCTATGTTTTACTTTAAAAATTTGCAATTCAAAACGACCAAGTTATTCAAAAAACTACGCTGATATAAAACTACTGGTATTGAATGCACTCTAAAAACTTGCGTCTATGTGACGTGTGATCAATTCTGCACAGACAAGTGTATTGTCTATCACTGAACATGTTTAAAAAAAATAGTTTTTCGACAATGAAAATGAAATATTGTTAGTGTTTAATGCTCTTTGGTTTATTAAATGTTCTAATTCCATATGTTCTAAACGTATATTATAGTTTTATGTATTAATGGATCTTTTATGTTTTTTAAAACATTTGCATCGTGTAACCCACCTCAAAAACGACCATTTATGTTTACACGAAAACAACTACTGTTGACAACAATATCATATAAATTATTACCTGCTTCTGCGCAGTTTTTAAAATATCTTTGTAGACACACTGCAGGTTTTGGAAACACCTTTCAAATACTATTCAATATCACAGGTGTTAAGCGTGTGTCTATGATATTAATTTGTGAAAACATAATTTTGAATGATAAATAATAATATTTTAACGAAAAATTAACTTTTCTGAAAAAAATCACTATCAAATATATATATATATATATATATATATATATATATATATATATATATATATATATATATATATATATATATATATATATATATATATATATATATATAACAAGGTACACAACTCAAAATCATCCGAAAACGGGGTGCATCGTTTGAATAGCCATAACTTCATCAATTATGCAGCGATTTTCACGATCTCGATCTTATTCAACGCAGAAATGAAAGTATCGATGAAATTAGGATTGAAACCAGATCGTGATGGCATCCTGATTAGTGAACATATTTTAAGTGAGGGCATTCTATATAGGTATGTTGAACAAACTGCTATAACTAGTATTTACAATGCAAATTAAATCGTCTTTCTTTGTAAAAAAATTACTAACACTGGTACATTTCGTAAACAAACAGCTTTTTTACATTTGAAAAGATTGTTAAAATGTAATAGATTGAAACTAATGTTTTGCTACACAGATGCATAAATGAATAAATAACATAATAACATAATTGTCTGCATGTCCTTCAAATATACAGAGTACCAACATTTTTAAACTACTTTTGAAACCGTTCGGAACCTGAGCACAGCTAAATAGAATATTGTGTCCTTATTGCATTCACATTTATCAGATATTATTGAATCTTAAATAAAGTCAT
This sequence comes from Dreissena polymorpha, assembly GCF_020536995.1. Lineage (NCBI taxonomy): Eukaryota > Metazoa > Mollusca > Bivalvia > Myida > Dreissenidae > Dreissena > Dreissena polymorpha. The sequence continues at coordinate 4,112,196 of NC_068363.1, read as the reverse complement.
TATTGTTGTTATCTCACTTCCAATATAAAATATATATACTTTTTCATGAAAAATGGCGAACGCATTCAGGGTTCACTTTCTTATAAGAACTAGGCCACTTTTTTCTTTACAGATAAACACAGTCAATGTATGTCAAAAATTAAACTTCGCATATTTTATGTGTTTCTCTTCAATCTTATTTGCTCGTGCCATTTTGACCTTACTCAAAATAGTAATTATCTCAGAAAAGTAGAACAAAGAAAAGTAGAAACACGATTTTTAAATCTTCAATTACATATTCTATATTGTTTCTTAGGTCTAGGCTGAGCGTTTCGCTGAAAGGACCATCGCACGGTTTTCGAGCGTATGAATTACTAGTCATGTCCATGCTTTCAAGTGTCTTCATAATTTTTAATGTGTTAGATTCTATTTCGTGTCACATTGCATCAACTGTTTGTAGTATTATTAGCAGTTTTGACCGATTTCCAAATGTGTTCTGTTTAAAACTGTGCCCTTGTTAGCCTTCGATCATTATATCCACTAGATCAATGTAAGCATTGCGTCAGTAGATGTTACTCCTTTGTGTCTGTGTTTGATATAGCAGTCATATGATGTATATCTCTCTGTTATAGATGTTTAATACCATAGTGGATATGGCAGTAAAGAACTATAACAAGGTTGCATGGGTTATACATATACTCTGTATTCCATGTTAGTCCTTCAAATTGCGCGTTAGACACCATATAACTGTTCCGTGCTTATATGACAATTCCTTGTTATTCATTGTTATCAATGCGATTTATTTACTGTTTTGATCAATAATAAAATCAAACAAGAAGCAAATTATTTCGAGTTTTTGTATTCTCGAAAAGCTTACCTTTCTTAAAAAATGTTATTATTACTATTGAGAATTTATTTTAACGTTTATGAAGTATTGAAGATGATTTTACATATCTAAACAAGACACAAAAACAATCACTTGCAAATTATAATTTCAAATTGTTTTAAAAAATGTAAGATAATTTGTATAAACCACGTTTCGAATTGTATACTGTTAATTTGACAACTAATTGCATTAACAGGCGGCGTAAATGTGATTTTTAAAAATGGCTACTTCATGTATAAGTTCATATATACTAAAAGTAAAACCATTTAATTTATCTTGATGGTACATATATTGTGGACTAAATATTTAATATGCTTTGATAGATGATATTATGAAAAAGCAAGACAAATGAAAAACAGGACGAACTTAAGGACGGGCTCTGGGTTGTATATGGATTTTAAGTTGTACATAGATTTAGATGTTTTTATATTTTGATATTTTGCCAAAATAATCCTTTCCAGACATAAACATTTAATAAAATAAGGATTTAAGTGTGTTCATTTAATCTATTGACATTTCTATTGTACGACTCGTGTCACGTTTTCGTAAATAAAATAGCTAGATTACAGAAAAAAACACATATGATAAAACATTATATTACAGGGATGCAGCAGCATTCGTACACATATGAATATTATATTGAAATTCAAGACACATTAGGAGAGAAATTATTTTAACATCTTTTAGTCTGTTATTGAAGGCAAGTTGATAAGTTTTAAACACACACTTCACACAAATGTATTCAACAGTATCGCTTTAACAAAAGAAATACAAAATGTACGAAACCAGGATTGTGTGTTCACATTTCAGTAACAAATAATGAAAAGCGACTAAAACATAAACTATACATTCAAAAGCAGTTTTAAAACAGATGCAACTATAATCAGGTTTATTTCACTATTACACGTAAGTATATATTGACATTATCCACGGTATTAACGCAAAAGTAAAATCCGTTAAATTTGTTAAATGTTTGTTCTAGGGACCACAACTCTCGAATTGATAATTCTATCTGAGATCTTCCTTCACAAAGGTATAAAAAAAGGTATACAAAAACATTATTCGTGACGATTTCTTCTTAAATTTAATTTCATTGAATCTGTCAGTCTTAAAACGGGTACGCACGATTTTTATATGCGTTAAAGTGTAATATATTGATAAAAATATGTTACAATAACACAAAATAAGGAAAAAGTTTATACATTGAATACGAATTTCATAAAATGCTGCAATGACAAATTAGCGACCTGAGCCGATTGACTGACGAAGATAATTCGTACATATTTTCCTACAATAACAGAAGCATTCGTCTTTTTACTAGGGTTGTAGTAAGTGTTCGTGTGCCGTATGAATATATATCGTTGCAGGAAATTAAAATGATCCGTAAAACTAAATTTAGATTCACATCGTACATGCATGATATACATGCTGGCGAATTTGACTGTCAGACATGTTTGATTTTAGAATAAAATATCTGGCTTATTTCGCATTTTTCGAATCATATTCTTCTTTAATTACATAACATATCTTACCGAGATGTATTACTGATGTACCGAGATGTTGTCCTGACCTCGTAACACATGACTTCCGCATTGCACATTCACAGTCTCACTTACGACTGGTGAACGTTTAAAAATGCTTTCCGAATAATGGACTTCTCGATTGTTTGTGTTTATTACATTCGCTTGAAGAATAAGTGAGTCAAGTAATTAAATTTTATAAAGATGAAAACATTTCATTATTTCCAAAACTGGCTTACTTAATTAATTCAATCAGTTAGGTATGTCTAAGCATGTGATCTGGTGCGGTTGTTTCTGGTTGCTGAACTGATTTTCATAAAACGAATCATTAACGTTGTTAAATATTTTTTTGTTTTAAGTAACTGTAATATTTTATTTGTTGTGAATGATTTAACCTGAAATATTTTATTCGACTCTACATAAATATACAAAACCAAGCTATATAATTTAATCGTTTACATCATTATTGCGGCTTCTTCCTCATTTAACGACGATGACCTAAATGTCAAACCATATGATGCTTCGTCTCCAAAGCATTTTTTTTAAATATGAGATGTAATCTATACTCGTTTTGATATGATATTATCGCGCATCCGAAAGTTACGGTTCAGGTTGTTCATCTTTACGTAACCATTGAGTAGTAAAAGGATAATAACATGGAACTTATTTCTCTTTTATTGATAACAATTTTGAATCGTAATGCTCTGTGGTTAATTTGTAGTTATAATTAAATATTTTAGGAATAATTCTGGTCAGAGTGTGAAGTGTGAAGTTTGAAGCTCATAGAAACCGGTTTAAACCCCCAGGTCCTTATGCATTTGTTATGTTAATGTCTAAGACATTTTTATATGTTTCATTGTTCTTAAATTAGTTCTTTGCCATAAGGACCGCATGGTGTAATAAGGTTTCTCTCCTGCGGATGAAGCTGTAGTTACACTTTATGTGCAGTTTAAGTGCTAGTATAATGCTAGTTAAAAGAGTTAATTTCCTCATAAAGTAATTTATGATGATCCGGACAAAATGTATTATTTGAGAAAAGGCTATGTGCTTTCTATCACCATGCTTCGATTTGGTATACGCAACAATAATCGAATTAAACAACGGTTTAACTGAACATTTAATTATTATTGTATTATTGTGGAACAGATTCGAGAGTTGTTTTCAGAAAAACCTCCAAAGGGTGTATTATATATTGACGCAGTTTGCTTCCTAATAAAGGCACCTGATGCACGTCTTACGCCAATTCAGAGCTATATTTTTCAGTCCATCATGTCGTTGTTCGGAAAAGATATAGAAGACAATATATGCTCTCTGATAACATTTGCGGACGGTATGGATCCTCAAGTTTGCGCAGCTTTGAATGAGTCGGAATTGCCGTTTGGAGAACGTTTTACGTTTAATAATGCTGGCCTTTTTGCAAACAATGAGGGTCTGTCTCAAAGCTGTCTGTCGCAAATGTTTTGGGAAATGGGGCTCGTAAGTTTCAGAAACTTTTTTAAGCATCTCGATACCTTAGCAACACAAAGCTTGCAATTGACGAGCGATGTTCTGTATGAACGAAGTCGCTTAGAAGCAACCATCCAAAACCTCCAACCAAAACTAGATATTGGTCTCAACAAAATGAATGAATTAAAAGCTGAAGTCAAAATAGTTCAAGACAACAAGTCCATCATCGCCGACAATAAGGATTTTACGTATGTTGTATCAACAACGCATCAGAAAAAAAGAGCTCTTCCAATGGGGATACGTGTTACAAACTGCACAAATTGCAATTTTACATGCCATAAAAGTTGCAAGTATGCAGATGATGATGAGAAAATCAAATGTTAAGTAATGGATGCTGATGGCTATTGCACTGTTTGCCCTGACGAATGTTTTTGGGAGCATCATGCAAATACACCATACATATTTACATATAAACTTGTTGACGAAACGAAAACATATAGTGAAATGAAAAGAAAATAAAGAGGCATCTGGTAAAATACTATCACAGGAACAAATTTTAGATCAAATGGGCGAAGAACTCGATGAAATGGTAGACATTATCGAAGATATGATGATTATTGTCCGAGACTGTAATACCAGACTAGCGGAAATAGCCCTGCGTCCGAATCCCCTTTCAATGGTAGAACACATTGACTTGATGATCCAGAATGAAAAGATGACTAAAAAGGACGGTTGGTTTGAGAGGATTCAGACGCTTGATAGGTTTCGAAAAAGGGCTTTGGTCACAAATGAAGTTGAACACTTTCACAGGGAAGCAAAAACCCTTGGGGTGACAGGAAAGAAAGTTCAAAACAAAAAGACTGTTTTAAAGCGATTTGGAGATCTGTTTGGTTGGTAATGGCCTATAATTAAACACCATTTGTTAGAAAGAATATTTCGATTGTTCTTTGTGTGTGAAAATTAACTAGAGATACTTTCAGTTGGCAAATATGCTGGACTTTTGCACTCGATTTCTAAAATGGTGTATTCATTTTTCTCGCTGTAAAAGTGCCTATAAGGTACAATATCTTTGTCAACCCGAACTTAAGATAAAATAACTGACTTTTAGTAATGGGTTAAAAATGAAATGTATTTTATTAAGACTTTCGCCAGCCGAACAGCCAGAGGCAGAACAAGGTGGTGTATGCATCGCACACTAGCAGCACGGCTAGCAAGTATTAGTAGTTGTAGTAGTAGTAGTAGTAGTAGTAGAAGTAGAAGTAGTAGTAGTAGAAGTAGTAGTAGTAGAAGTAGTAGTAGTAGTAGTAGTAGTAGTAGTAGTAGTAGTAGTAGTAGTAGTAGTAGTAGTAGTAGTAGTAGTAGTAGTAGTAGTAGTAGTAGTAGTAGTAGTAGTAGTAGTAGTAGTAGTAGTAGTAGTAGTAGTAGAAATGGTAGTAGTAGTATATTGTTGTTGTAGACGTTGTTGTTGTTGCTGCTTCCGGTGTTGTTGTAGCGGTAGTTGTAGTTTGAAATAGGTTATTGTGTTTTCATTCTGCTCTTTTAAATGTTGTTGTTAAAATTTCCTTTTTGTTCATGCGTGTGTTTTGTATTTCGGGATGTGGCTGTTTTTCTTATTTTATATTCTCTGCAAGAAATTGTTCAAGGAAAGTGACTAACTACCATTTGACCGTTGACCTTAAATTGCGTTATCTTTGTGTTATTCCAAAGAATATATCTGCAACATAAAATACAGTATTTATATATTTAAATACATATCAATTTTTATTCCGAATACGAACTTATCCATATATTATTTTATTAAGCCATTTGCTATTTCTGTCACAAGTTATATACAACAAGTAGCGATTCGTATAGCTTCAAACATTTTTGAAATAAATATTGTTTTATTTACAGAGTTTATGTTTGTTTAAAGGAATCCTAAGACGGATTTAATTAACCGTACTAGTATATAAACGTTGCATGACAATCCATTTCCACAAAATGTATTAATGCTAGCAATACTATAATGATTGATTTGACAATAATAGTAATAATAATAATAATAATAATAATATTATTATTATTATTATTATTATTATTATTATTAATGATAAGTGTGAATATGAGTCCAAACGCCTCTTTAAAGCACTGCTGCTGTTGTGAAAATAGTGCTATAGAGCACAAAATATACATAAAATATTAATTATAAAATACACAAGTTACCTTTATATCAATATTTGATTCACGATAATGATCTCAAACGATTTGATACTGGATAATTAACTAATAACAATAATAATAAAGTGAGTATATAGCCTTAATTTATATCATTTCTAAAGCGAATAGAAATTGTTAAATGGAACGTAAGTGCCATGTAAATATTTTGGTATTATTATTCGAATTATGCAGTTTTTAAATATTTGGTAAAGCTTCTATTTAAATTTTGAATTATTTAAAATCGAACACGCTTATGAAATAACTGAATAATAAATTGACACAGACAATTTATACCCGCCACGGTTGTATTGTTTTTCTAACTTTCAAAGACTACTGTAAGAATGCGCGATCGTATAAGTTACGCGCTGAAGCTTTCATATGTATATGTTAAGGGCAGTAACTCAATGACTTCAAAAACGCAATCGTGAAACCTTCAGCATTTGCAGATTAATATGCTCTGGACCAAAAGCGCACGCACTATGTAGAAGCGCATATTATCTTTATTATGTAAACTCAAATCAAGGACAATAAGTCCTGAAAATAAACAATAGCAATAGTATAACATATTAATTAAAGCAGATAATTATTATGTAAACGTTTGACGCAAAGCACGCGCAAATTGTAGGTGATTCACCAAGAAGCTTTAATAAATTTGTTTTAAACAAAGGGTAATAAATCCTTGAAAAAAAACACAATCGCGATTTCTTGACACCATCGCAATATGTGTTGTAGAACTAAGAGAAAATTACTATGTTAAAGTTTTATGAAAATTGCACGGAAAATAAATAAGGAGTTGCGAAAAGAAGAGTGTGTCGGACAAACGTACGCATTGAATGTCGCTGTCATTTATTCACATTGTATTTCTATTTTCTAAGCCTTTCGGCGCTGAATAGAAAGAATTTTTCAGCGAGTAGTATGTAAAACACGTGTAGACAATTGTTATAATCACAATAAATTTATTTGCAAATAATCAGGATTGTCTAAGAGGCCACTCAACAGTTTATCGATTGATTGCTATGTTTGATCTAATAACTCTTTCTATTGATGACAATAAACTTTGACCGAGTTTGACATCAATGTTTTAAATACAAATATTACAAAATGTCATACAAAAATTGATGGAAAGTTTCTTCTCTAAACGTATAAACAAGTACTTTTAGTCAAAGCTAAGTAAATGCCGTTTTTCCTCAAGGCTCAGTATTAAGACGCTGTTTCTCATTATTTTAATGACGTTAGTGATATTGTAGACAATTTTATTAGTATTACCCGTGTGTTTGCTGATTACACGGCCTTCATCTAACTTAGCGGATCTACAGGGTATTTTTAACCATGACCTTTTCCTTATTAACATATTTGCCAAACGATGGGTTTTCATTTTAATCGCAAGAAAACGAAAGCAATTGTACTTTCAATACAAAATAATATTCCTTTTCCTGTGTAATGTTTGGTAATGTATCCGTAACATGTGTTGATAATCACAAACATCTACTTCTGACTTTAAGCAGCGTTTGAAAATGGAAAAATCATAGTAATCATATTCTAAAATCCGCGTAAAAAATTAGAAATCCTCACTACAAACACAAGAAAATGTCGAAACCAAATAAACTTCGCCCGAATGCGGCCATTACTAGAATACGCGTGCCTTGTATGATCGGTTGTAAGTTTCAATAATTATAAGAAAAAATCAAGATGATACATGACCACATCTAGACAAACGATCACGTTATTTAAAACTCGTTAATATCTACAAAGTGCACAATAGCCAGTGCCCCAATTACATTGCTAACCTTCTTCCACGAACAGTTAAAATAGCGTCCACTTTTAAACGGATATATCGGTGAATATGGCGTGAAGCATTACTAAGAAAAAGCATAACATTGTTTATTTACAAACACAGTGTCATGTTTACAATTCCTACGCCACAATATGGATCCTTCGTTAAAAACACACGGTCCACATATATACAAGCCTATAACCACCAAATTCCTTCGATCGTGTTATACTCGTGGGTTCAATATATGTAGGACAGGTTTGAACCTATTTTATTCGATATTAGTTGCCTATTGCATCCGGTAATATAAGTTTCTCTGTGTTGACTCGGCAGACATATTTAACTTGTTATGAACATGGCATTTACCCGGCATTTACCTGTAACAGATTTACATGTATCCATATTTTTTTCATTTTGAATATTTCCCTTAAAAGATATCTTTTCCATAAATGACAAAAACATTATCACGACTAATTGTGCATTTAAACAGGTCCCTAAATTGTAAAATGCAAAAGGGTTAGTTTAAACGTATGCATTCATTTCGTAATCATACAATTCAATACAGTGTTGCAAAGTAAGAAATTCATGGATTAGAAAACAAGCGTAAAGCTTGTATTGATTCTTGTCCATGGTGGATTTGACTCATATAGGTTAAGCATTTAGGCGGCCATAAGAACATGGATGCACTCACGTAATTGTTACGATTGTGATTGGATCGGGTTCAAAAATAAAACGGAATCATGGTAGTGTGGATATATTTCATACAAACGAATTTGATAGTTAATTAAAGGGATCTTTTCACGTTTTGGTAAATTGACAAAATTGAAAAAAGTTGTTTCAGATTCGCAAATTTTCGTTTTAGTTATGATATTTGTGAGGAAACAGAAATACTGAACATTAACCGTGGTCTAATATAGCCATTATATGCATCTTTTGACGATTTAAAAACCTGAAAATTATAAAGCGTTGCAACGCGGAACGATTGAATAATTTGGAGAGTTCTGTTTTTGTCGTTTAAATGTGTGAAACTACGAAGATTGCTTATATAAAGTATAAAATACGTCTCCCTTACATACTTGGCAGGATGGCCAAGCGGTCTAATTGGTTTTTACTCCAGGACTCCGGAGGTCACTGGTTCGAGCCCTGCTTAGAGCTACTTTTTGTTTCCTTTTTAAAATTTTATTCTTGATTTTTTACTGGAGCTTTTTAGATCGAATGTTTACATGTATCAATATAAAGCATTTAATGGCAAACTTCAAAACATGCTAAAATCTGTGAAAAGGCCCCTTTAAGAAGGTACTGAGGCGTAGTGTCACAGAGGCCTCTCCCAGGGTCGGGTCAGCGTCCACAGCAGCATCGTTCTAAGAGTCAAATCGTTAAGTTGCTTCAATAAACTGCTGGACACGAAGAAATAATATAGTGTTTTCCTGATAGGTTAGATGTTCATCACCATAAAGAAGGTTATTAAAGGTTGTTGCGCATGTGAGATGGTAAAACAACGTTGTCGTATGTGCTGATACCTTGGGCAGTGAAGCAAAAAGTGAGACGGAGTTTCAATGGCACCACATATGCAGTCCGGTGAGGAAGTAATGTTTCTACGACGGAGATCGTAGTTCAAGGAGCCAAGTCGCAGACGGGTATGATTGATTTGTAATATTCTATCACCAACGTTGAATAGTGGACACGACTTTGTTTGACATTAAGTGATTTTTCTCTAAATTGCAAGATGTGAATTGGAGTTTTTGACGTCAGGATAAAGATTGTTCCATTGGCGGATGGCGGAAAGAAGGAAGGAATTGGAATATAGTTGACTTTGCGTAAACTGGAGGTATGCCATTTTGGGATCGAAGGGCATAGGCCTGGGATGTGCGAACTGGGATCAGTTTGCATAGATAGAAGGGTGTGCAATATTGTTCTGCATTTTGTATATTTGCATCATACTATGTTTCTTTCTTCTTTGGAAGAGTGATTCCCAATTTAGGTCTTTTAGAAGGCGGTCGATGTTCCTATAATTTGTAGCACCTGTCACGATCCTTGCGGCTTGAACTTGGACCGATTCAATTTCATTTTTTAGAGCTACAGAACAGCTGTCCCAAATGATGTCACCATACTCAAGAATTTGTCTTATAACGGTGATGTACATCTTTTCAAGATTTGACCTTGTCAGTGTATATTTAAGGCTTCGAAGTATGCCGATTCTCTACCAGGCTTTTGCAAGAATAAATGATATGTGGGAAGACCAATTGGCAGTTTCCTATTAATTTTTGCAAAGTGGTAGTTTCCTATTAATTTTTGCAAAGTCATGCAAAACATTTCGCACTTTATTGCTGTACATTTTGGTAGAATAATCCTCAAACAAAACGTGCTTACATCTAAGACGTTAAGAGCATGCTATATAATGTAATGGATATAGGGAAGTCACTCTAAATGTCATTAGAGTTAACGTTTTTTTATGATTTTGACAGAAAACTTCTTTATTGTTAATTAATTGGGAAAAATGTCATCTAGATTTGATTTGGAATCGGGCCGTTTTATTTTTTGCTTTGGGAATGCCTCCATTTTCCGGAGGAGCAGACAGTGGTGAAAAACCCCTGAAATCAGTGATGAGTTATAGACATTGATTAAAACAGTTTTTATTTTTCCACAAATATGTCTCTTTCGCACTTTATTTTCCCCTTTCACCCAGCGCCCAGCGTCTTCCCCTTATTTGACCCCTGTGACCTTGACCTTGAAGTTAGGGTCCGCGTTTAGGTTTCGAAATCTGCGTTAAGGTTTTGAAAAATGCTCATTACTTCTATGTCCCTTGAGATATAACCTTCATATTTAGTATGCATGTGTATATGGACAAGGCCTTTCCATACGCACAAAAATTTTGACCCCTGTTACCTTGACCTTGAAGTTAGGGTCCGCGTTTAGGTTTCGAAATCTGCGTTTAGGTTTTGAAAAATGTTCATACTTCTATGTCCCTTGATATGTAACTTTCATATTTGGTATGCATGTGTATATGGAAAAGGCCTTTCCATACGCACACAAATTTTGACCCCTGTGACCTTGACCTTGAAATTAAGGTCCGCGTTTAGGTTTCGGAAAAAGCTCATAACTTCTATCAAGCGTTTATAGGGTGCCTAAGTCATCCTATGGTGACAGCTCTTGTTTATATAAATAACATTTTTCCATATGACAAACAACATAGGTGGCAAAACGATCAAATAATGTGAACTGTACTGCAATGGTAGGTTGCACAAATTTTTCACATTTATGTATTTAAATATAAAAGCGCAGGACCAAAGAAAATGATTTTGAAAGTTTTCATTTGTTTCAAGCTCTAAAATGAAATTATTGTCACCATGCAGTAGCGTAAACTTAATTATTTATTTATATATAGCACATTATTTCTATTTATTTATTAATCTCGGCAATGTTGAGAGTTTCATTAGGTCGCGAAAATATATGACATCTACATCTACATGGTTTCATCAAATTGTCATGGCTTGACATTTCTTTGACGGTGCCCAACGCAAGAATATAGAGTAAAGCGTAGAGCTACAGTAGTAAAGGAGGAATTGAAGTCCTTATCAATATGTGGTGCTGCTAGATAAAAGTAAGAAAGTGTAGTAGCGGCCCCAGTTACTTTTCACACCCATCAGGCCAAAACCAATTTAGCTTCTGTGAATATGTGCCAGGGCACTTCACCCCCTGTACGTCTATAATCCAAACTCAGTTGGATAATTCAAACTGAAGAAAAAATGATGGCCGAAACTGAAACTGAAAGGTAGATGACTATTTTATCATTTCTGATAATTTAGTAAGTACAATGAAGTAATTTTTCTACATATGTGATAGTGAATGTCTGACACACACAGGCGTTTTGAATGTTGCAATGATTTAACAGTTTTCTAGTACAAAACGATAAATTTGCTAATTTACATGAAATGCGACCTATGTGTTGAATTATTTACACGTTAATTGACAAAAGAGCGAACGAAACTGTAACAGAGATATGCCAAATTATATCAGGAATGTCCTTTAAAATTTTCCTTTTAACACCTAGTGTGTTTCTGTGTTAAAATCATGTGTTTGCAGGACGGGTATTAAACTTTATGAATAAATCCAAACTGACATAAAGACGTCTGGCAGTTTGGTCATTATCCATCGACTTCTTGATGTTAGTTTGGAATTATCCATACACTAGTTAGGTCATTATCCAACTTGTATATTGCTGTCCCAAACAAAAACGAATATATTGCGTTTACGCCAATACTTTTCTTAAAATACATACATGAAAGGTAAACACGTTTAAGTCCTTTAAAACCTTCGATTACAATTGTTTTTGGCCTTAACCTTTCGACAATTTCCTTTACTTTTTCAAGATTTTCAAACATTTAATTTTGACGTAATTGTTTTTAATTGTTATGGGTTTATTAGCACATTGTATCCGGCAAACAACATTTTATAAAAAAAGAAACGTTTATCATGCCACAACTAAACATAAATAAACATGTTCTTACAAATAAATGACTGAAGTCTTTATTTCTGTCGCCATTTTTTTCTTCAGTTTGAATTATCCTACTCAGTTTGGATTATCGACGTACAGTGGGTGCACAAGGCCCGGCCAACTTAGCTCAAGTCATTTGAATGCTTAATTCGTAACTCGGAGGGTGTACCCATAGAAGGCTAGGAAATATGAAAAATATGACAATATGAAAATAACACTTTACTTGCAGAGCGCTTCATCCTCCTTCCAAACACATCTGTATTTGTTGAAATAACAACTGCCTGTCCTTATTCATGTTAAATTTTATCATGATTGAAGACATACAGTGTTAAAATTTCAGAAATCATAACCAAAGAGATTACATTTTTCCATGCTGTAGAAATAAAAGGAAACATCATTTCGGAATTCATAAACATGCTTAATTTTAAAATGATAATTCAAAAAGCGTGGGGATATTGTGGTTATCTCCTCCGTTCTTCTGTCCGTCCGTCCTGGCCACTATTTCCTCCTACACTATAAGCACTAGAACCTTGAAACTTACACACATGGTAGCTATGAGCATATGTGCGACCCTGCACTATTTGGAATTTTGATCTGACCACTGGGTCAAAAGTTATAGGGGTTGGGGTGGGGCTGGGTCAGAGATTTTCACTCATTTTTATGCCCCCGGTAGGGTGGCATATAGCAGTTGAACTGTCCGTCAGTCAGTATGTCAGTCAGTATGTCAGTCCGTCCGAAAAAAAAATTAACATTGGCCATAACTTTTTAAATATTGAAGATAGCAGCTTGATATTTGGCATGCGTGTGTATCTCATGGAGCTGCACATTTTGAGTGGTAAAACTTCAAGGTGATCATCATCCTTCCAGGTCTCAGGATCGAAAAAAACAAATCCAAGTGAAGTAAGGAGCTTTAAATGGACATAATTATCTGACCTGCCAAATTATTTTTTTTTAATAAATCAAAGTGGCGCAGTAGGCTTCATTGTTTTTCTGACAAACAAATCGTGGAAAAAGGTCAAGTTCATCCTTTAAGGTCTAAGGTCAAAAATACAAATCAAAGGGACGTAATAAGCTTTAAAGGGATCTTTTCACGCTTTGGTAAATTGACAAAATTGAAAAAAGTTGTTTCAGATTCGTAAGTTTTCGTTTTAGTTATGATATTTGTGAGGAAACAGTAATACTGAACATTAACCATGCTCTAATATAGCCATTATATGCATCTTTTGACGATTTTAAAACCTAAAAATTATAAAGCGTTGCAACGCGAAACGATTGAATAATTTGGAGAGTTCTGTTTTTGTCGTTAAATTTTGTGAAACTACGAAGATTGCTTATATAAGGTATAAAATACATCAACAATGTGTACTAGGCGGAATAGCTCAGTTGGCTAAAGCGTTTTTACTTCAGGACTCTGGCAGGACTCCAGGGGTCACTGGTTCGAAACCTGCTCCGGGCAATGTTCTTTTCCTTTTTTAATTTTTTTTTCTTGATTTTTTACTGGAGCTTTTACGATCCAATGTTTACATTTATCAATATAAAGCATTTAATGAATATGTTAAAAAAATGCCAAAATCTGTGAAAAGGCCCCTTTAAAGGGAGATAAGTATTCAATATTGAACATAGCAACTTGATAGTTGGCAGGCATGTGTATCTCATGGAGTTGCACATTGAGTGGTGAATCTACAATCACGGTAGTGGCTTTTAATAATTTGCTACTAAAAATAGAGAGTGGCTTTTAATTATTTGCTACTAAAAATAGAGATTTGTTAGAGACAATTATTTTCAAGGGAAGTAATTTAAATAATTATAAATCTCATATTATATATTTCCTTATAAAGAATTTAACTTCTTTTCACAGTTACTGTACAGATTTTTTATTTTGATTATTTATAACTAAAATGAATGATTTGTCAAAGGTTTTTTTTAATTATATAATTATCATTTCTTTCCTGAACTACTTTGTGAATGGTAGGGTTCATTACAAACCTCTTGACTTATGTTTGTAGGTTCATGATATAATCTTGCTATGATCTCTTTGATAACCCACAGGCCTTGGTTGTCAGTGAAGTCTGACTCGGTCAATTTGACTGTCTACAGAATCCCCCCCCCCATCCTGGTTGGACTTGGACAAAATCCAATGGAAGTAATAAGCTTTAAAGGGAGATGATTTCTATACCTGCCAAATAATAAATAGAAATTTGATTTCAAAGTGGCGCAGTCGTGGGCATTGTGTTTTTGACGAAAACCGCTCTTGTTTAATGTTATTTTAAATTAATTTTTTTCATTTCTACACCGATTTACTTCAAATTGATACTGAACATCTCTTATGACAATACGGTCAATCTCAACCATGCATGGCCCCATTAACCAACCATTGGGCGCCCCGCCCACATAGACCATGCCCACCCTAAATTGCCCTTTACTATAATTTCTTCATTTCTACACCGATTCACTTCAAATTGATACTGAACCTCTCTTACGACAATACGGTCAATCTCAACTATGCATGGGCCCATCACCAACCCTGGGGCGCCCCGCCCACATAGACCACACCCACCCAAAATTTCCTTTTACTATAATTATTTCATTTCTACACCGATTCACTTCAAATTGATACCGAACTTCTCTTATGACAATACGATCAATCTCAACTATGCATGGCCCCATTACCAACCCTGGGGCGCCCACATAGACAACACACACCTAAAATTGCCTGTTACTATAATTTCTTCATTCCTATACCGATTCACTTCTAATTGATACTGAACTTCACTTATGACAATACGGTCCATCTCAGCTCACATAGGCCACACCCACATAAAATTGCCATTTACTATAACTTCTTCATTTCTACACAGATTCACTTCCAATTGATACTGAACTTCCCTTATGGCAATACGGTCAATCTCAACTATGCATGGCCCCATTACCAACCCTGGGGCGCCCCGCCCACATAGGCCACACTTATCCAAAATGGCCTTTTACTATAATGTCTTCATTTCTACACCGATTCACTTCTAATTGATACTGAACTTCTCTTATGACAATACGGTCTATCTCAACTATGCATGGCCCCATTACCAACCCTGGGGGGGGGGGGCCCTGGGTCAAACATGCGGCATGGGTATACGCGTCGACCTCTGCCGCGCCATTTTCTAGTATTTATTTGGAATTAAAAATACTATTTTGCAGCAAATTTATTCAAAATACTTCAGAAGATTTAAAACAAAGAAAGCTGATTTTGATTTCAACAGAGTGTGTTTGTTCCAAACCAAGCATTAATCAGATGCTGTTATGTTAAAGATAATCTTGCACAGGATGTCCCTCTCATCTGGAACAAAGGTTTAAGGGGCAATTAGCGACCTGATAAGAATCAATGACCATAGGGCTTGTTAGAACGCAATCTGATGACTTTATATGCTTCAGTAATGTACCGGACCATATTTCTTGCTATAAAGATTAGCACAGACTACAATTATAGTGTCCATAATGAAATTCACCACTCTTAAAAATAATATCGCCACTTTTGAAAATTTGTTGCATGTTGTGACAATGGCCATCTGCAGCGAAACCCCTGCATAATGAAATTGAAGATATCCTCATTTACATTTCCAGTATTCTGGATTATTTCCAACTTGTTTACCCTTTGTCTGCTTGCAGTTTCCCTTACCTAAATCTCATTAATGAGCTTATTTTACTAGCTGGGTCACTATACCTGTAGGATAGTTACCTGTAGGATGGTGTTTTGGCTCGTAAGTAAGGACAAAGTCCTTTTTTTAGCCCCCCTATCATGCTGACCTCAAAAAGCTTTGTGTGGATCCTGCATAATTTATTTAACATATAGTATGATACGGTGACTGATTAAGAGTGTTTTTATGCCCCCGGTAGGATGGCATATAGCAGTTGAACTGTCCGTCAATGTGTCAGTCATTCTGTCCGTCCAAAAACTTTATCATTTGCCATAATTTTTGCAATATTGAAGATAGCAACTTGATATTTGGCATGCATGTGTATCTCATAAAGCTGCACATTTTGCGTGTTGAAAGGTCAAGGTCATTGTCATCCTTCATGCAAGGTCAAAAGTCAAATACAAAGTCCAAAGGAAGTAACAAGATTTAAAGGGAGATTATTTCTATTTTATATCATTTGGCAGGTACAGATCATGTTAACAAGGGAAGTATTTTTTAAAAGGATATAATCTGAAACCAATTTTACGGTCAATGTCATCCTTCAGGGTCAAAAGTCAAAAAATACAATCCAAGGGAAGTAATAAGCTATAAAAGGGAGATTTCTAAACCTGCCAAATGATATATTGACATTTTATTTCAAAGCGGCGCAAGGGGGCATTGTGTTTCTGACAAACACATGTCTTGTTTTAGTTTATTTGACTGTTAAGATACGCAAATCACATTTTTCATTTAGTGGTCGTACAAGCTATACTCTTGCCAGTGTTTATCCAAGCATTCTTGAAAACTATTAAACTTAAAGGTTTCTGAATACACAACATGTTAGGATAAACTGTTCCATAAATTTATTACTCTGTAGGAGAATTGGTTAAGTGTAAATGAAATGAATATGTTACACATCACTTTACAAATGTTAAATTTCTCTGAAGGGGAAGCATCTTTAGGTGCATCCATAGTCCAGAGAAGTAGTATGGCAATGGTGCAATTCACTGTTACTGTTCATGTTAGTGGGGACTCAAACCCATGTTCATTGGTTTAAAAGAGCATAAACCACTGGGCCTTGCTAACGTTTACATATTAAGAGGCGTTCAGTTCTTGATCTGAGAGCACTGGTACATGTATGGATGAACAGAAAACAAAAAGAACAGAATCAGACAAAATTAAGTTATTTGTAAAACTTAATAATATTATAAATTCCAAATCATGATAATTACCGGTAAAAACCAAACTACAGTTGTATTTCGCAGTATGTCATTAGTGGTATTTTTCTCTCGGATTTAGAGTGTTCGTTAATTTTTCAATCCCTGAAAAAAGTTGTTGGCAATTTTGTGAGCAAGTCAGTATGCGCGTCTCTCTGTCATTTATTGGCTTAGCCAATCACATCCTGTGATTCATAAAATGTTGGTATGTTTATGCATATGTAAACAAGTAAAAAAAATTAATAGAAAAAGACAATCTTAACATAAATAAAATTGACCAAAGCATAAGAAACAAGAGATGCATTTATGAAACACAATGCCCCCTACTGCGCTTTGAAGTCCCCCAGCAGCTATTTTAGAGAAAACAAGTCCCATAAGTTAGCCAAAATTAAATAGACCAAAACGAAGCTCACAATTCATCTGAAAGTCATGTAAGTATACTCAAATATCAAAAATCAGCTCAATATGTGAAAGCTTTGCATAAAACACATCTGGAAAAAGGTTATAATACAGATCATTTCTAAGTTCAAGGTCCATAACTTTTCCAAAATTAATTGGACCGGAACGCATTTCACACTTCATATGTAGGTCATATAGGTAGACTCGCATACCAAAATTCAGCTCAATATCTGAAAGGGTTGTGTAAAAAACCATCGAAAAACAGTTATCATAGAGACAATTTCCAAGTCCAAGGCCCATAACTTTGCCACAAATCAAAGAACTGGAACAAAATTCACACTTGGTCTGTAGCTCTTGTTGGAAGACTCACATACCAAAAAGGAGCTCAATATCTGAAAGAGTTGTTTAAAAAAAATCCGAAAAACAGTAACTATAGAAAACATTTCCAAGGCCAAAAATCAATGGACCGGAAAGAATTTCACACTTCATATGTTTGTCATGTAGGTAGACTCTCATATAAAAACCCGTTTTCTGGAAGTTTCTTTACTGTGAGATATCTATTCTTTCAGGATGAGTTCCTTGAAGTTATCTATTGGTTGCGACAGATCCTCGGTGTTCTGCTAGGACTTGTCTGGGGTTTGCTCCCCCTGAAGGGAATTCTGGGACTTGCATTGTAAGTTACTCAGTATTAAGATAAGTGAACTCTATCCCACTCAGAAGCAATGTGAAAGTTGCTACCGGTATATGCAATGCAACATTTAAAACTTGAATCTAGTGAGAGAGGTTTTAAATTTGATGATTTTATAAGAGACTACAAAAGCGTCAAAGTGCATATCTGAGTGTTTAGGGGTTAAATGTGATCGAATGTTTCCAAAACAGGGTTGAGTGCCACTGTTGCTTGATGCTTGGGTAACAGTTTAAGTACATGTATTGATTTTAGTATTTTGTAATTATTTTGTCATACGCAAAGTATTGTGAAAGCTATGAGTGAATATTGTTGACAACCAAATTCATTGGCTTCAAAATTGTGTACTTTAACGAATGTAACATTTATAGAATTATGTGTTCTTAATATTGGAAAATGGTTTACAACAAATGTACGAACTAGGGATGTCAACGAATATCCGAATATCCGAACATTCGGTCCTTTCACCAGTTCAATGAAATGGTCAGCGACATTGAATGGAAGATTATGCTCTGTTATGAAGGCAAAAAAACATTGCATCTAAACCTGGCAACTTGATCGATGATCATGGTCGCGAGCCTGATCACGGTGTCGATTTTCGTCGCTTTTTGTACTATCGCGGCTTTCTCTACGCGTGATGTTCTTTGGACATGCCTAGTGACGTCATTACGTCCACCACTGGCAACTGACAGGTCCAAGTTAAACACACGACAATGCATAATAGTCCTCGCCCTTGCTGCTCGTTGCAACACACTCGAACTCCTTGCATTCCTGGTACTTGTAGGTTATCTTTGCCTTCTTAGCAAAAGCGCCAGCTTGTGGCTTTTCGGGTCGCTTGGGCATTTCAACAATTGTTTTGTTACGGTCTTTTCCAAACAAAACAAAAAGCAATTGTAGACTGTGAATTCTTTACTAAAATTGTTGTTTCTAATGCCAATAATCATATTACGTCTTCTTGTTATATACACATATTAAACAGACTTGTAAATTGTCATGCAATTTATTGGAGTAGTGTCATACTGCCATGAATAACGCCACGTTCTTTTTATTACAATTATACAAGAAAAGATCATGAATATGGGTACCGCTTTTTTAACTGTTTGTTGAGATACTGGTTGATGGCAGTACAGATGGCTTTTTGTTACAGGTATCAATACTGAGTTTGTAACTTGTAAATTGTCATGCGCTTTTTGGAATAGTGTCAAGCTGCCATGAATAGAACCACGTTGTTTTGTATTACAATTACACAAGACAAGATTGGAATCTCTTTTTTTGCGATAATGGTTTAAATGTATTGCACATTCAGATTTTCCCGCTGTTAACATTTTATGTTTTCAAACAGAGACAAAAACACACACATTTTCAACATTTATTTCTCTGTATCGACAACTATCGATGACAATAGATTCAATTCGGAACATGCGCACTGTGGTTTTTTTCCGATTTCTGAGCACGCGCGGGAGGTACAAACATTGTCATTAATACAGTAATGACCAGTAACGTCGATATCCGATTCACTTCCCATTCAGTAGTGGATAATGAGTATTTAAACGACAATAGGTTTTCTTTTAGGAAATGTCAAAATTCAAGTCTTCTGTTGTTGTTTTATTACTATTATTATTAATTATTACACCCTACACATATAACACTGATATGCATGTTTGTCAGACGTTTAATACAGGATTAAAGTATAAACACACCGTTTAGATGTACAGCCGCCTATACGAATGGGTCCAGTAGCTAACATCCTTAAAAGACATTAAAAACAGACTTTGTCAGCTGTATGGTAATGAAGGAACCTACACAAACGGCTTTACATATGCAATATTTCTTCTGATAAACATTATTATTATTGTTCTTGTTTTTTCGGCACGCTTTTAAGATATTGCAAATAAAAGTAATATATGGTAAAGATCGTTAGTGATGTGCCTTCTAATCTTAAGGTCCTAGTAATAAGCGAATTTTGTTTTACTTTTCAGATTAGATTAAAGAAAAGCATCACAATAGAGCTATATCAATAGACATCTAAATATCCAACTGATATGGAACGATATATTAGTTCTTGTACTTCGAATGGACTGAAGATAGTAAGGATTTTGTTGTTTGGTACTTTTCTGTATGATTTTAAATATATTTGAATAGTATAATATTTATACGATAGAGTCAATGTCTTGGTAGTTTCGTTGACAAACTTCCATTAAACTGTATGCCCAGGCCTATGCACAGTATATGCAATGTCATAGTTACATGACCGAAGCTGTTCACATGTACATGCAGCGTTATATCGTGTTACTTAGTATTCTTACAAATTAAACACGATCGAGATTAGTTCATCTAGAGACAAATGATTAAATATCATGGTATTTTTAGCAGAATGCACACACGGTAATTATAGTCATAAAAAAGTTCCGCAAATAATTTTATGCATTAGATGCCTCCTGACCTCTGGGCTTCTTGAGACAGAAAGTAAAGCAAGTTTTTGTGATATATGCGCATGTGCCGCTACCCAAATTTTACCAATTACAAAACATTCAGTATTTTAAGAAGTGACCACATCACAATGTTTACTTTGAAATTAAACAAATCAATCACTTTTTTCGCAATAAACAATCGGAAAAAAACAAGCACATGAACATTTTGTATTATTTGAATCCCTAATTATCATTAAACATGTAATCAATCACATTTGCAAGTTTCATTTGAAAGTAAAGAGATAATAAAAAATGTGAATGACCAACCTTGCCTCAGCACAGATTAAATGTACTCATAGGTATGTTGCCTGGTTGAATGGTCTGAAATACAAAGTGTCACCACATCTTCAATCAATCATAATGATGAACGCATTTCAATGTTTAAAGAGGCTTTAAGATCATAAATAAGGAATGAGATGGTCAGTTAGGCTCGATTGGTCATTGTCGGCTCGGTTACTAGTTACATTTACCCCATGTACACTTAAGCATACTTACATGTACCCCGGATACGGTAAATATACTCATACATACCCGGGAACTTTAGCGCTAAATTGATCGTTGTCAGCAATTATTTTTTAAATTAATTATTTTCATATTTATGTCAATTTTCTGTTAAAATGGCATCTATATGATCGAAACTCATACTCAACAAGCATGTTGATGCATTTTTTTTAAAAGCAGTTTGTTTCGTACTAACGGTAATCGGTAGCGTGTTTTGGGGGGCGGGAATAAACAGTCGGGTACAGTCTAAAATCGGCTGGGTACGTTTGAGTATATTTACAGTACCCGGGGTACATGTAAGAATACGTACATGTACCCGAGGTACGTGTAACATGTAACCAAGCGGACAATGACCAATCGAGCATCAGTTAGGTGGTAAGGTATATTTTATTTGACATGAATAAAATGGAAATTGAAGTATTGGTAACTGATTGACAATAATCACACTTATTAATTATTAATAATCACACTTATTAATTCCAATTTTGACATAATAATTGTGTTGCTTTTTTTTCAAGTTACAAATATTATAAGTTTAAGCATACCATCTGAATTCAGGGCCTCTACAAGGGTTGCAGATGCTATGATGTGATGCTCCTCTCCATCAATACTGACAACAGATGTACTGAAAGTACAGTTTAGCTTAAAGAGACTTCTTTAACAAATGGCAAAATCATGCTTTAAAATCGATGATACTCCAGATTATATCAATAAAATATTGGAAGAAGATGAAATTACAGAAAATTGCATTTGTTAAACCACCCTCTTTCATGATAACAAAATAAGCCGAAGTGTGCATATCCGAATTTATAGATACTGCTCAAACAAAATGAAAGAACACCATAATGTTACAAATAATTGCAGGATAATAAATTTGCACATTCACACTGTAGTAATGCTCCAAAACTTAATATATGTTTGTCTTTTGAGACTCAGAATTTGAAACCAAATGCGTAATCATTTTACTCACATGTCTTTGTCGGCCATGATGTTTAATGAACGCAATTAACGCTCAAAAAGGCATATCCGTTGTTTAGTTATACCCGTTAAAATATTTCCCAGCATGCAAATTATAGGACATATATATGAAAATCATCCAACATATATATGAAAATTATCCAACATATAGATGAAAATTATCCAACATATATATGAAAATTACCTAACATTTATATGAAAATTATCCAACATATATATGAAAATTATCCAACATATAAATGAACATTATCCAACATATATATGAAAATTATCCAACATATATATGCAATTATACCACACACAAATGGAAATATAGAACATAAATATTCAAATATACCACATATATATATGGATTTTACCATATATATATATATGAATCTATACAACATATATATGCAATTATACCACACACAAATGGAAATATACAACATATATATTCAAATATGCCACATATATATGGGTTTTACCATATATATATATATGAATTTATACAACATATATATGCAAATATACCACATACATATGGAAACATTGAATTTTGCAACGTTTGACACGCCATACGAATTTAACCGATAAGTATCTTCTAACTAATACAAAAATCTGCATATGCAAAATCAAGCAGTAGATCTAAGCTTTGTCGAATACTGTAAAACCATTAAATTTCGTGTGGTACGAATTTTCGTGGATTTCGTTGTTCCGCTGAACCACGAATTCAAGTACCAACGATTATTTTTACATTTCTAATCCGAAATCGGTCCTTTCCGAATGTCATTGCCGACATTCTTTATTGTTTTCGGTTATCTGAGATATTTGATTAAGATATGCTTGGTAATACAATATGTTGTTTTCTTGATAAGTGTTTGGGTAATAATTCTTTTTAAATCAAGCACGGAATTTAAACTGTACATCAACGATTGTTCTCTTTTACGTGACGTCGTCAAATTAACAGTTTGCAGATTTATCACATATGTCAATTAGCAGAACTCCAGATAAGGGTCGTATTTTCGTAATTACGAATTATTTTCGAGTCCGTTACGTATTTATTTTAAAATCTTGTCGTACCATTGAGAATTACAAAATCAAGTTACGAATATTATTTTTACATCGGTTTGTATCGATTTTTATTGAGTTCTCTTCGCGTATTAAAGATCTTTGCGGTGCTTATTAGAAAGGTTATCGGGTTTGTTTAACAAAGCGCATTTTTTCAAATAAAAGCGGCGTATACAGTCTATCTGTCAAAAAACAATGGCGGCGCCCAGAGAGCGTCCTAAAAAAATGCAAAGCGTCCAAAAACACGCTTTTAACATATTTTACGCAAAGTGAGCCGAAGTTTAATGTTTAGAAAGACATTATAGAAAAGATCTTATACGATGTTGTACGGTTTTCACACCTGTATTTACTAGGGAACCGATTGAGCAGAGAATTGAAATATTGTCAAAACAACATTGATGGCAATTAGCGAGCGGGGACCCACACGATCGCCGCCTATTCGCGCTTAACGACAATTATCGGCAAAACTTTCATGCTTCAGTGCACATTAATCACAAGCCTTGCTGTCAACACACATTAGCAGATTATTCTTCGTTATTACTCTGGTTGTTTTAAGAAAAGTTTAATGATTATGACTGTCAATCTTCCCCAAAAATTTGAAATCCACGAAATTACGTGTCAGCGAATTAGTTGTTTTTTATTAAACCACGAAATTTCATACCGACGAATTTCTATACGTTTACAGTATATGACAAAATGTCAAATGTGTGAGCGCAGCGTAACGAGCATTTTCATAGCCAATTAGATCTCATTAATAATAATTCTATTATAAATTATTTTATGCAAGACCTGTACATTGAATTGGCATGTGTACATCAACGGGGCATGTATATGGTAAATACTATATTAATGTAGTAGCTTCATGAATATAACACGTTATGGAATCTTCAAATCAACTACGAGGTTATCCTGTTGAAGAATCACCAATACGGTTACCTCCCCTATTGAGA
Organism: Dreissena polymorpha; assembly: GCF_020536995.1. Classification (NCBI taxonomy): domain Eukaryota; kingdom Metazoa; phylum Mollusca; class Bivalvia; order Myida; family Dreissenidae; genus Dreissena; species Dreissena polymorpha. Next base: position 4,087,984 of record NC_068363.1, on the reverse strand, counting down.
AGAGTTCTTTGTGTGCAGCTTAAATTGTTCTGTCTTAATTATTTGATATTTTAATTTATCTGTTTTTGGGACATAGTTTTCGAAAGGTAAGCATTTAAAACGTAACTTAGTCAGACAACCAAACTTTTATCGTACTGTGTAACATTAACTATATGATATATACGTACACATAAATTCATATTTATGAGTTGTTGTCTACATAATTTCATGTTTTCATGTTTTTACGTACAACAACACACATAGCATTTAGTGTGCGCGATAATACCTGGCGAACTAAAAGCTACTCATGAAGTGCATCGTGCATTCGGTTATTTACGAAATAAAATTATTCGCCTCAATTCTCTTTACCTTAAGTTGTACACGTATGCTAAACGATGTGTTCAAAACAGAATACCCTGGCCTTGGCCTTGCCATTTGAATTCATGTTCAACTTTAAGTATTATCTCAATGAAACAAAACATTTGTGGAAGCGATGATATGTTTAAAATAGCTGCCATTAGTAAGCCATAAGCTGATGGCTGTGCGTTATTAAAAAAATCGATTAATTAAACTCAAATTTAAATAACTTCCACTTTCGTTTCGTGTACTTTCGCTTTCGCAATGATTTAAGCATATTTTTATTCTAATCGTTTAATACTTCTGAAACGCAATTTGTCGCGTATACAATATTATTGAATACACAGTAACAAGGTACAATAATACACGTATTTCAAAATAGCGTAAGTAGGAATATGCAATACGTATTAATAACACAAGCAAATTACAAACTAACTATATACTACTAAATTAAATGAGTCGCGTTCTGAGAAAACTGGGCATAATGCATGTGCGTAAAGTGTCGTCTCAGATACGCCTGTGCTGTCTGCACATGCTAACCAGGGACGATACTTTCCGCTTTTATGACATTTTTCGTTTAAATGAAGTCTCTTCTGAGCAAAATCCATTTAGGCGGAAAGTGTCGTCCCTGTGCGGACTGCACAGGCTAAACTGGGACGACACTTTACGCACATGCATTATGCCCTGTTTTCTCAAAACACGACTCAAATAAAAAGAACTTATTGTTTATTTTTCAGGGCCTAAACCAACATCAAAATCAAAAACAAGCAATAATATGGGAAATGCTAATAAGAAGCCGTTATCAGACGAATGTGATACCGACTCTGATTCGTCATCAGACTCCAGACCCGGTGAAATTATACTCGTAGATCTGACGGACTCGGATGAGGATTTAAATCCAGAAGACGCCAAAGTTATTAAAAATCGATATCCAGACGCATTAAACGATGTCGAAAAATATTCTGACGGTGGCACAAAAACGCATGAGATGGAAAAAGAACAGGCTGGTATTAAACGCGGATTCCAGGATATAGAGGACACCGCCAGTCAAAGGAAAACGCAGCTGTTTTGTGGACCATGCAACATTCAACGCAAAACCGCCATTGCAATGACGTTCTGTCCTGTTTGTGACAACGATCTTTTGTGTGCACTGTGTTCATCGATCCACAATGCGTTGCCTGTAACGAACTCGCATACGGTGTTAGACGTTTCTGCATATCCGGCTAAAAACGAAGGGGGAAATTTTGGTACAGGATACAAACATTTCTGCAACCTGTGTCTTATTCAAAAAGTTGAAACTGAAGCAATCCTTCAATGTCAAGAGTGCGAAACACAGCTGTGTGATTCGTGCAGTAATCAGCATAAAGCACAGAAGGCGACCCGTTCTCACAATGTAATAAACATAAATGACGAAACACCTAACACCAAACGGTATGTTTGACGAAGAATACCACTAAGAATAACTTACATACAATAGATCATAGAAAAAAATCTAATGCACTCTGAATATAAATTATTTGACTTTTTTTACTCAACAATCAAAGATGTCTTGTTCCAAACACTTTAAAAATAAACAGGTAGTCGTGCAATATATATCGCATACATTCGTTAACGTTTAACAATTGATTGCAATATACTATTTTGTCATTAACTCCTTTGAAAAATTATAATATGCGAACAGTTTAATGATTTTTTTATGTTATCATATCACATACAGAGCACGTCTACAACCACCGTGTACTTCAACATCTCCGGACGAAGAGGAAACGGTTAGTGATTTCCTAAACAATTAAGTTTTGCAGCTGAGAAAATAGTTCGAAGTTAGTCTATGGTCAACCTTTAACATATTAAAATCGATTGCACTCGATCTCTCAATTTGTTTTAACATAACTGTACTAAAGCACGTTCAAGTTAATTTCGCAGATCAATAGTCAAATGTATTATATATTATCCACTATATGAACAAATACCTATTATGATACCTTCATCTGCCCCTTTCGTTCTTTGAGCAATTATAACCGACTATATTGTGTTCCAGAAAACTCCTAGTCGACCAACAGCACATTCCGTTACATCAGACACTCTCACGCTTGCATGGACAAAGCCAACACAATTTGAGGAGGGGAATTATTTTCAGATCGGATACAAAGAGTCGGAATCGAATTGGAGAATATATTCCGGCGAGTTCACAGAATGTACCCAAGTTCTGACAAATATCAAGTGTAACACAGAGTACATATTTCGGGTTCGAGCTGTTTACAGCGATGGTGAAGGACCATACAGTAAGGAGAGTGCAGTAGTTAAGACCCCAAATTCGGCTGCCTTCAGATTGTGTGAGGTATCTGTGCGTAGTGATGATGGAGTTACACCTCCCTTTCGGTACGCTTTACCAATGCGCGAAATCACAGAGGCGCGAAATGTTAAGGCTAAAACAAGAAAGTTTGTTTTAGGTAAGATGTTCATGTATTTTCGATGATTAACTCTATACATACGCATTATAGTTTGTGATTATGTTTATTTCATATACGAAATGACACCTAACTATCATAATATCTTCTTTTTAAATATGGTCGGTAAAACAAACATTATAATGCTGCGTATTCAATATGTTATGGCGTGGGTTGTGTTTTTCGGCTTAGTCGTTTTTGTTGTGTCAAGTTTCTCACCACAAATATTGTTCACAATCGTTTTATTAATTTGAATAAGTAATTAATAATTATCATCCATTAGTACACTTTAACAATTGGAGTTTCATGTTTTTATATGAATTACAATTTTATTTCCGTGCATCTGCATGCCATTTTAGATGAAGAGTGAACGTTTTTGCCCATTATTTAACACTTCAGATTCAAGTCCACAGTACCTGCATACTAAAATTCCTATTTGGTTAACACTTAAACGTTTTGAAAACGTTATTAAAATATAATTTCTGTATTTTTACAGACAAGAAATATCAGAGATACCAAAATATTAATGTGACATTGTTTACGTTGTTGTTAAAGGTTCGCCCAAAGACACTGATTGGAAGGAAAAGACCTTGCTGATGATTGGAGAGACAGGGAAAGGCAAGAGTACCCTGGTTGATGGAATGGCAAATTTCATTCTGGGAGTGACCTGGAACGATCCCTTTAGGTTTAATATTGTTAATCTAGAAGACGAAGAAAAGAAAAAGGTTGGGAATCAGGTAAATATGATAAACTTATTTCATGTTTATTATATTATAAATGTGCTGGAAGTATTTTTGTTATTGTTAGGAAATATCGACTTAGCGGAAGTGATTTAGAAAGAACACATTTTTTATTTAATTATTTAAACTTATAAAATGTACATACTAATTTTATGTTATTTCAATGATTTATCTACCGCCTATTCATATAAACAAAGACCGGGTGTACATACAAACAAAGAATAACTTACAATATCGAAAATAATTCCCTTAACAGCATTACTCATCAGCAACAAACTCGTCAATTTGTTTTTAATAATGGTTGCAGGCGGTTTCACAAACAGAATGGATTACATGTTATGCCATCTACCCGCACGAAGGGAGCAGAATTCCATATACAATCAACATTATCGACACCCCGGGCTTTGGTGATACCAGAGGGCTTGATCGGGATCAGGAAATCGTTGAACAAATCCGAGAATTGTTTTCAGCAAAACCCCCAAGGGGCGTGTTATCTATTGACGCAGTTTGCTTTCTAATTAAAGCGCCGGATGCACGATTAACGCCAGTTCAAAGTTACATCTTCCAATCAATCATGTCCCTATTTGGAAAGGACATAGAAGACAACATATGCTCACTTATAACATTTGCCGACGGTATGGACCCCCCTGTTCTTGCAGCAATTAAAGAGTCAGGATTGCCGTTTGGTGAGCGTTTTACGTTCAACAATTCGGGTCTTTTTGCAAGAAACATGGGTCTCTCTCAGAGCAGTTTATCACCAATGTTTTGGGATATGGGTCTTGTAAGTTTCAGAAACTTCTTCAATCACTTGGATTCACTGGAGACAAAGAGCCTGCAACTGACCAGTGATGTTTTATATGAGCGAAGTCGCTTGGAAGCAACAATAAGGAATCTACAGCCAATGCTTGACGTTGGACTGAATAAAATCAGCGAATTAAAATCGGAGATAAACATTTTTCAAGAAAACAAGTCTATTATCGCCGATAATAAAGACTTTACGTATGTTGTTCCGACAACTAAACACATAAAAATCGATCTACCAAGTGGGTTACATGTTACAAATTGCACATATTGCAATTTCACTTGTCATGAAAATTGCACTATTGTAAACGATGCTGAAAAGATCGGTTGTTGGGCAATGACGGATGGATTTTGTAGAATTTGTCCGGAAAGATGTTTCTGGAATCAACATGCAAACACGCCGTACATTTTCGATTACATCACTGTTGATGAAACGAAAACATACGCAGAAATGAAAAAGAAATATGAAGAGGCATCGGGAAAGCTTCTAACCCAGGAACAAGTTTTGGACAAAATGAGAGAGGAGCTTGACGAAATCGACGATATGATTCAAACGATGATGCTTGTTGTCCGTGATTGCAATATCCGTCTAGGAAAAATTGCCCTGCGACCAAATCCATTGTCCATGACTCAACACATCGATTTAATGATTGAAAGTGAAACGATGGAGAAGAAAGATGGCTGGTATGAGAGGGTTCAGACGCTGTACCGGTTCCGTAAGCGAGCACAGGTCGTGACTGACGCTGAAAGTTTTTTCAAGGAAGCAATTAACCTTGGGGTGACTGGCTGCAGGCGAAAAGACAAGGAAACTATATTTCGAAGGTTTCGTGATATGGTTGAAGGGAAAAGACATACGGATGGACAGCCAACCTCAAGTAGTAGTGAAGCGTCTAACGTATAAGAGTCGAATTCATGCAGCAAACAGCAATAAGCTGAAGACAGTGACATCACAAAATGTTTTTTTTGCTAACAGTAACTTTATAGATCAATAGTATAACAGCGACAAGTACTGCTCATGTAGTTTTATCACACTTCATTAAACAATGAGTTTAAGTCTACATGTCTATCTTACAATTAATGTTCATATTTGAATCGAATCTGAACGTGGATTGTGATGGGAATGTTTTTATTTTTAGAATACCAGTGTTCATTTTTCTCAAATCTTTCGAAGCTCCTTATGACAATTTTCTTTTTTCTTTTGACAATAATAGTTTTCTAAAATTTCATGTACCACGGTGTTGCATTATTTATAGATGTAGTGAAAGTTAAAAATTGTAAGGATTTAAGAGATTTAATTTACAGTTTTGTGCAGTGTGTTAACTATTATTTCAATAAATGACAACATGGATACAGCATGTCTCAGCCATATTATTATTCACATATTTTTTATTGAGCACGGATAAGTTAACGGTGTATATACTCTAAAAACATAACAGCGGATCAAAGACATTAAACTTATTTCGATTTTCACACGTAAATGGGATGAATCACAGTAGTGCAGAGTTTACCCCACATTTCGATCATACTGGATGAAAGCTCTAATCGATTCAAAAGTAAGCACGTTCCGAATGTAAGAGAATGTGATGTATACATGATATCTGTCTCTCAATGATTGAGGAATTGTATATATACAAACTTACCTCAGCATGTTATGATGTAACATCATGCAAATACATGTATTAATACATACTCGAAATAAGAATGCATGGTGAATGATGTGATGGATATATCGCAAACTTAAATATTTAATCAAATAATGCTATTAAATTGTTCGATAAACAGTCTTACACTTTATATCACGTATAATCTACGTAGGGTTTTAAATTGTATAATTGCATCTGACATTATTGTCCCGTAATAAACGATATGGTTAAAATAGCTAAAAAATTAATTTGCAAACTTGCCAACAAAAAAGTAACTGCCAAACAAAGTTGAACGATGTAGTGACCGCCTGTCGCCTGATAATATTGAAATCATTTTGAATACAAACACTATCAATATATTGAACTCTTGATTCTTTTGTTATCGTTTACTTTCACTTAATTACGAAGTAAATATTATATTATTTTAGCATTCAGTTCATAAAGTTTAATAGGTTTGATTTACTTTGTGATATTATTGATAAAATATTTTTGTTCAACAGTTGTTATGTTCATAAATATGATGTTTTCCTTATTTCTATGTGAATACTTTATCAAGCAATAACTAACAAAAATTGCATGTATCAGATTGTTGCATAAACATATATGTGTGTTATCGGTCAAAACCTGGTTTATTGTTCAGAGCTGGAAACGTAAGACTCCTTTGTTTTAGTTCCTAATTTTATTTGTCAATTATAATTGTATTTACTCATACAAACTGCATTAAAAGCCATTACATACACAAATGATTATGTACATGAGTGGTATTACACGTTATATTGAGGGTAGTATATCACTGCTTTAACGAAAAAGGATTTATGCATACAAATACAGTTTTCAGAAAGTTGTGCGAATAATTTCTAAATAAACGTTTTCTAAACAACACACACGCACACAACACTCATTCTGATTTATTCTTTATTTTACCGACCGTGTATCGAGTACATGAATTTTATTGAAGGGTTGATCAATACTGAGCAAAATTTGAAATATACGTATTCTAACACTTAAATATTATATTAATATTGTTCGCTACTTCTGAAAATAGTATAATAACATGGTATTTTATTTAAACTGTGTGCATTCTCTGTTTCAAGTTTTGTTAAACACTTAGCTATTGCGCAACTTTAAACGTAAGATTGTGGTGTACGTTTAGAAACGCGTAGATCGATTTTCATTCAAACCACATGCTGTATGTGCGTGTTTGCCTATTAATACCAGTATACAAATAGACCGATTTTCTGAAATCATGAGTTCGTTTTCACAAAGTGTAACCTGCGTTTTCAGAAAACGTATAAAAATCTAATGCATACCATTAATGCAATGACGTTTAAATAGTCGATAGTATATAAGACTTAATATATTATTACAAGTTTACATCGTTTATAATTAAACACGTAGTGCTCTATTACTTACACGTCGTTATAATATATTATAAAACTGATGTTGAATGAGGAAATTTAAGGCTAACTTCTGCGGCATCAGCACGAGACATATACCTTAATTTTGCCCTTGAAGTACGGTAAGGAAATATTTCAATATAGTTTGACACTATTCATACATACTTGACACGACACATACAAAATATAAATAACTTTTTAGGCATAGCATCATATAGTTAAATATATCACTCTCAGAAAAAAAGTGGAAATAATGGTTTTACAATTCAATGTACGTGGTTTGATTGTTAACACACACAAGGTCTTGAAAATATGAACTGATAAATATTCCTTAAAAGAAAACAAATCTATTTATATTTGATTCAGTTTGGTGGACTACATAATCAGTCACATTTCACAAACTCCTCTGAGCTTAAATTTATCGTTTAATTATGTGTGCGTTATGCTTGTTCATCTCTGAAAATGTAAATGAAACCATTAAATGCTATTAATGAGTACCTACGTTTGTCAAATTGAATGTATCGAACGTATCATATCATCGCAAACATTTAACAATAAGAACGTAAAACTGTACTCGGCAACGAACCAAAACGCTTTAATAGAAACTGGTTCAAAAGTAGAATACCCGAATACATCACCATACTTGCATTTGTAACGCTGGGATATTATCTCGTGTTTTGACGACAATCAGTCCTCTGAGAGGTCATTACTTATTTAACGTGTTATATTTTACTTTGCATTGTGACAAAATAGGTGTTTTTCTGGCTTCTGTTTAAAAGGTAAGTTTATTTGAATTTGTGAATTTGTATCTGTATTACTAAAAAGCATGCTTTAGACAAAATACTGCAATATTGTCTTTTTGCAATAATCCAACACCCAGCTATATGACTTTATGTACAAAGTATTTACGAAGAACTTCATTACTGTCATTAACTGCTGATGTTCAATATTATATTTTACGCAAAAGCAAATCATAACCAGCATAACACATATTTATATGACTGGGTATAAAAGTAAAGGTTAGCACAGACAACGCGGTGACCATTTTTTGCTATGGACGTGTATTATTAATTGACGAAAGGAAGTGAAGGGCATACGGCATTGCTATTGTCAGTCCGTTCGTCCGTACTTAAACCACTGATGGATCTCGCTTAAACTTTCGTAAAGTAAATGACTTGGCTCCGACGAGTTTTTTCAGAGTTATGTTCATTGGTCTAGAATATGTCAAGAATATATAACATTATTTAATAATAGAATTATAAAATAATTTTGTAATACTGTGTAAATAAAAAGAAGTGAAACTCCAGCTGCTGGAGCGTTATTGCATTCTCATTATTTACAATTAGTTGGTCCTTTATTAAAGGCAAATGACCAATTGCCAAAACAGTACAAAACAGCTCAATGCAAAACAACATAGATCTACACACATATTAGAATAAAGCTGGGGTCACCGCCTTCGAACGGTCAATGCAAAGCATTGGGGGTTTAAACCGGTTTTAGAGCGCTCAACCTCACACTTGGCCCAGCAATATTCATGATACATATAAGTGTAAATAAAATTTAACCTCATAGCATTGCAACCCAAATTAAAGAATAATAAAAGGGAATTAAAACGCATTCAATTTAATTACCATTTAATTACTCAATGGTAGGAAAGAGACCAGAGTTACAACTTTTTGAGGAACGAAATGTGTGTTTTCAACTTCTCTTTATCTACTTGGTCGATATCGCTAAAGCTTTCACTGTTGAGTGACCTTAATGAGTAGATGCTAAGCACATGTAATCTTTTGCTGCAACGAGTTTCGGAAGAATTATTGCCCTTTCTCTGTTTATCCATTAAAAAAAAAATTAAATAAAGTGGTTAGTCCCAAAATGTTCTGGTTTAACACCTCTTTAACTACTGGATGGATCTCGCTAAAACTTTCACAGTTGGATTATCGTAATGTTAACCCATGTGTGCCTAGTGGACTCTCCCATCCTTCTAAATTGGATCAATGTATTTCAAAAATTAGGGATGCATAGTATATATTTATTTATATATTTAGAATATTTCTTACAGAAATTCCTTTTAAAAAACAGCAAAGACCCTGATGAGACGCCGCATCCCGCGGCGCCTCATCTGGGTCTACGCTGTTTGCCAAGGCCTTTTTTCTAGACGCTAGGCATGAATGGGTTAAGATGACCGTAAAAAACGGAATTTCGGTTGCGATGAGTTTTGGCAGATAAATGGCCTTGTGTCTTTTTTGTACACTGTATAATATACCTCGTTTTATTCAAATTTGTTTGTGTTTGTTGCTTTTTGTGCTGTGTCTAGTACGTTTTTGGAATGTCAGACTGTTTGCCAATAAGTCACTTGGCAGTAATAAAGGGCCTCGTGCTGATATGAGTTATCTGCTCTAATGTCGCAGCTTAAGTTTCGATGTACTTTGACTGTATTCATTCTTATGGTCTTTTTTCCTGATAAGAACACATCGCTTTTGACCATAAATACTGTGTGTTCATGTTTAAGCTTTCTAGAGCACAACGTGTTCATCATAAACTTTTGCTACCACCTTTGTCCGTCTTTCGTAGTCCGTGGTCAACATTTAAAATGGGAACTCAAAATATGCCAAATGTATATGAAGCACAGTCAGAAAATTTATCCGAATGTTATATCAGCCGAAATGAAAAACGTTTCCGATTCCTAGGGCAGCAAGTTTTCCTTATGTGGTTTAAATGAAACCTTGTCGACACCTTAGGAGTCATAATTTTGCCAATTGATCATCAAATTTGCTCAGAACATTTGTTCTAAAGATCTCGGCTGAGTTTGAAAAAGATCGAGTTCGGATGTGTTGCAGATCCGATGAAAAACATGGCCGTAATAGTGAAACATTGTACAGGCCTTCCAGCGTTCCTACTTTTTCCTACTTTTTCCTACTTTTTTAATAGCTTCCTACTTTTTCCTACTTTTTGCTAAAAACCTCCTACTATTCCTACTTTTTGGACAATAAAGTCCGCAAAAAATAATCAAATATGAACTTTGTGCTAGTTATATTTGCAGAAAATGAACAAAAGATGTCAAACTGGCTGGTTTCTGTTGTCGAAAGATGTGGCAAACATGTCCCTCCCCAACAGCATCATCTTTCATCATCATGAAGGTGAGTCTCTCAGGTATTTTAAATCTTTTTTTGCTGAACTCCAGAAGCATAGAATCCTCACAATGCTATACATGTATAAACCCAATGATGCCATGCTGAGGGTATTTTGGTTGTTTTCATATGTTGTTTTCATTTCCAAAAAAGTATGTATCAAATATTAGAGATGTGATTTCTTTGATTTCCAGTTATAGAACAACATTATCATTTGAAAGTAACCAAAACTATTTGCAAAGCTATAACCAGCTAAAGGAAAATACTATTCCAATTTTATAGCTGCAGCTTTGCATTTCTTTTGCTGTCACTATTTACTTGCTTGGGAACCTCATGTTTTTTAAAGAATGTAAAAATAGCCATTTGAATAGTGACAGTAAAAGAATTTCATTTTACTAACATACAATGGCTTTGAAAAAGTTGCTTTTTATTTGCAGATCATAGATGTAGCTGCTTTCCACATGATATAACCGCATGATATAAACTAGCTATGCCAGGTGGAAAAACTAAGTTCAACAGGTCTTGGCTTGTGAAGCTTGACAATAATGGAAATAGTATTGGTGACTGGTGTGTACAGGATTCCTCAAATGAATTTGCTGCATACTATTTTGTGTATTCAGCTGCTTGCTTCTGGAGTTCACAAATACATATATAATTATGCATATAGTTGTGTATTCATATGCCTCTTGTGTTTTGAATCAGTAACTTTACCTTTTATCAACAACTAACATTCTCTTGTGTTTAACCATTTCCATTGTATACAACATGTGTACTGTATAGATCTGCATTAGCATTAGTGCTCTAATCATTGTAACTCACTGTACTGAATATAGTCCTTTACATGTAGCTTGTAACATACTAATTTACCATTAACATGCTAGTAAATGCTTTACTAGCATGGTTATGTAATGTTTGTTAATTTGAGAATTCAAAAAAGTTTCAGGCTGATGGAAGATGACCACACAGTTCAGCAACAGAAACTGGCCAGTATTGGTATACAAGAATAGTCCACATGGCATAAAGAATGGTAGGGTTTTGCATTTAAAACGCCTCCTCGGGTAAGTTATTTGCCATGATTAATTAACAATTTAACTGAAAATATTCCTACTTGTCCTACTTTTTTTGAAAAAATATTCCTTCTATTTCCTACTTTTCTGTCAGAAAACCTCCTACTTTTTTCCTACTTTTTTGTGAGTGGCTGCTGGAAGGCCTGCATTTAAAGTCCATCGAAAGCAAACCTTTGGCATAATAATCTATGACGTAGTCAATACCAAGATACTAAGCTACGAATATACTTAGAGCCTGGAATTTTATTAATATATTGGCTTAGTTTTAAATTACGTTATACTATTTAATATTTTAAGTATAACTAGTGTTTTTATCTATCAAATTAACCGCGGAAACAATAATTGGATATATTTTCCAATAATTATCATCCAATTAATAGTATTTATCATCTAAAGCCTTCTTTGAAATACTTAAACTTCAACCGACTTAATGCAATGGAAATAGATTCTTTTAAATGGACAACCTTTTGTGACGAGATGCAAAATGGTGGATGTGGGAACGCTTGTTTAATTATTGTTTGCGGGAGTAGGCTTTGGGCGGGGATTGGTGCGCGGGCCGTGTCCGGCACGGTCGCCGTGGTCTGTGCTCTTGTGGGGAACGGAAGAGTCGGCGCTTGTAACTGAGGCCAGACGATATAGACTTCAACGACGGACGTACTCATACTACCTCCTCCTTTTCTGCTCCACAAGACCATAATGCATAACCAAGTGCAATACATAGCATGTAATTTATTATAACACAGCAATACTGTTATCACATATTCGGCTTCCAAATAAGTATATACTAAACATTTAAAGGTAATTTCATTATATAATTATAGTGCATGGCTCCTTTATCTGACAGCTTAATTACGCATCTGATAGGCCAGAGATAAAATACCCATTAGAGTAACACTGTGAAGACGCAGAATGACTTAAAGAAATGAAACACAAACACACTTGAATATTCTTCTTCTCTTTCTTTGAATGCGCATACGATTTATTCTATGATATCTCGACCGAGTTTTTAAATGATTCCAATTATCACAAAAGCTGCTTCGAATAGTTAAGTTCCTTCGGGTCTCATGTGAACGTCTAGGGCCTTTCGCCCTCTTGTTTCAGTTATTTTTAGCTCATCTTTTTTTTTTTGAAAAACAATTAGCCAATGTCACCACCTGAGCGTCGGTGTCTGCGTCGGCGTCTGCGTCGGCGTCCGGTTAAGTTTTGTGTTTAGGTCCCCTTTCCTCATAAAGAATCATCACTATTGCATTCAAACATGGCACACTTACTTACTATCATGAGGGTACTGGGTAAGGAAAAATTTGATAACTCTGGCTGGCATTTTGACAGAATTATGTGCCCTTTTTATACTTTGAAAATTAAAAATTTTGTTAAGTTTTGTGTTAAGGTCCACTGTATTCCTAAAGTATCAAAGCTATTGCTTTCATACTTGCAACACTTACTAACTATCATAAGGGACTGTGCAGGCAAGGCAAAGTAATGTAACTCCCACTGTCATTTTCACAAAATTATGGCCCCTTTTATACTTAGAAAATTGAAAATTTGGTTACGTTTTGTGTTTAGGTCCACTTTATTTCTTAAGTATGAAAGCTATTTCTTCCATACTTGCAACACTAAATAAATATCATACGTGGACTGTGCAGGCAAAGTTATGTCACTCTGACTGGCATTTTGACAGAATTATGACCCTTTTTTGACTTAGTAACTTTAAATATTTGGTTTAATATTGTGTTTACTTCTAAAGTATCAAGGCTATTGCTTTCAAACTTCAAATACTTACTTACTATTATAAGGGTACTGTACCTGGCTAGTTAAATTTGACCTTGACCTTTGAATGACCTTGACTCTCCAGGTCGAGGTCAAAGTATTAAATTTTGCTAAAATTGCCAGAACTTCTTTATTTATGATCAGATTTGATTCATACTTTGACAAAACAACACTTACCTGACATACCACAATAGACTCCACCCAAACCATCCCCTACGCCCCACGGTAGAATTCCCTCCCCCCCCCCCCAATTTTTTTTTCCCATTTTGTTCTTATTTTTTAAATAAATGACCACACCCCAACACTATAGCCCCCTTTCACCCTCCCCCAACAACGTTTTTTGAAAGTAATGTAATAAATGACCACACCCCCTCACTATACACCCCTCTCCACCTTCACCCCTCCCCCTTTTTGATTGAAGTATTTAGATAGGTCCCTTCACCTTTAAAAAGAAAAATAGTATGGTCTATTACTAAATAATAGACCTGTTTATTGTTGGGCCACTGCTGGGCTGGTTTTTCAGTTTTCTTATTGTTGGTGTTTTTTAACCGAAGTAGCGAATTTTACAGATTTAAAATTTCTTTCTCATTGTTATCTACACAAACAAAAGGTTGTAAATTTTCTTCTTTAATTATTTCTAATCTATTCTAGTAAACGTTTATTAAATATGTAAAATAAAGTTAGAAGCCGGTAGTTAAAAGGTGTTTCTTAGCAATTCTTGTGATATTTATGATGGATGCTGAATTTACGGGCTGTATTTTACGGATTTCTGTACAGTGGTGGGGAAAAAGTGGTTCGGTCACATGGCGTCTGATCTAAGCAATTGTAGTAAGAGCAAAAACAATTTCAAGCTTTATGAGAAAACGTAGTTGATATGCATTCGTGTATTCAGTGAAATAACCATGTTATACTTATTTTCTGAAAATAGGCTAATATCTCACTGGCAGTAAGAGGGTAAATTTCAATCGAAATAAAGGAATTCCCGTGGCGTGTTAAACAAACATATTACTTTTGGTCAGCACAAAAATGTAAAAATATATTTAGCGTTATTATTCAATTTCTGGAGAGTGGGTTGCTTCAGATTCCATTAGGGCGGGCACTATGTTCAGGTTTATCATAAAAAAAAAAAAATAAATAAAAAATTTAAACACTTTAAATGTATGTTCATAATGTTGGTTTTTATGTAGCAATAGTAAAAGGAACTTAATTGTGACAATGCGGCAATAGTCGGTACTTACGGCAGTTAAGAGGTGGTCTTATGGCGCATTTATATATAATTACCAAGACAGTTTGTTGAGTCGAGTTTTAGTTCATATGCAATAAATCTCTAAAAGGTTTGTTAATTATTATAGTGGGTTAGCTATAAGCCAAATATGGCTTTTTTCGGTATTTACTTATTATCTTTATTGTTTATTTTATTGCACACATGGAAACGCGAAACCGGAAAAGGCGCCGTCCGTCGGTCAAACTACACCAGCATCCCAGCCAAAACCTCCCTGGCACCAGCCAACAACCCCGTCAGCTGCCTTCCACCCAAATGCCCGATCAGCTGCCTCCCAACCAACAGCCTGTCCAGCTGCCTCCCAACCAACAGCCTGTCCAGCTGCCTCCCACCCCCAGCCATCGACTCGGCCAATGGTCTTCAAACCAACAGTCCGGCCATCAACCCGACCAGCTGCCTCTCAGTCAACAACTGGGCGACCAGATGCAGCCTGCAGCAAGCCAGCCAGATCCGGCTGTTCAATCGGGTAATGGTTTTAGTGAGGATATTTTTTTACCATGCATGATTCCTAGTTTTCAGTCTGTTTTAGGTGATCATGTTCCTCAGTCAATTAAAGACAAAATAATATCAGGCCAATATGTAGATCTGGCAAGTTTGTTGGAGGCCCCGGTAGTTCCTGAAGATTTAGGAAAACATTTGGTTTTGAATAATTCGGGTGAATTAGTGGTAAAGCCCAATATTAAACAAAGCATTGTGGATATAGCTAAATGGACTGACGCATTCCTCATTTTCTCAAGCATTTATTTAAATGCTCATCCTGTTAAAATGCAAGATCTCTTAAAGTATATGCACACTATAAGGCTGGGGGCAGCAAGACACACTGAGGGTTGGAGATCTTATGATCAACAGTTTAGGTTGAGAATGGGTAATAACCCAGCGAATTCGTGGGCAATGATTGATATGGAGCTTTGGCTGTTGTGTATGGGGCCTCCAAGGCAGCCAGTTCATGATACAGGGAATTTTGTAAGAAAATGTTATGATTTCAATTATACCAGATGCTTACGGTCAGTTTGCAATTACAAACATGCTTGTATGATTTGTGGTTCCGACCATCCTTCCAGGGTATGTCATCTCAAGCCTCGCACCACCAGTTCCTTGGGAGGAGGGTCTGTCAGGGGGGCTGTCACCCAGACCTCGTACAGGCCTAGAGCTTACACGTTCTGACCTAGAGGCCCAATTCAGGGGCTCCGGGGCCAGTTTAGCAGATACTAATACCTCAGTTTGGTCTCTTGGCAAGTCGCCAATCAATGTTGTTACGATTTCTAAATATCTTCAGTTATATCCAAATAAAGAAGTAGCTTCTGTGCTCAGTAATGGCTTCAAGCAAGGTTTTAAGCTGGGTTATAAAGGTTCACATCTAGGTTCTTCAGCGAATAATTTGGTTTCAACAAAAGTGCATTTTTCAGAAGTCCAAAAGAAACTTGACAAAGAGATTTCCTTAGATTTGCAGTTAGTTTGGGCTTGCCATGTTCGCAGGTGGCCCTTGCTGCTTGGAGTCGAGACATTATATGCCAGAACCATTTTTTATGTTTTTATGTTATAAGGTCCTTTAATAAAAGTAAAAATTTAGTTGAGTTTATATTTACTGTGTGAAAAGGGTTATTCATCGGAGTTTTCATATAGGCTTGCCCATGTAATGCTAGGTGGCAGTTTGGGTTTAGTTCTTGGCCTCTACAATAAATAAACGGTCTGCACCTGCTAGGCGGTGCTCAGGTTTTTATTTAATATCTGCCTTACAATTTTGAACCTATATTGTGTTCTACAGTTGATTTCATGGCACTATACCCTGATAATATATTAAAAATTAAAGCCTGAACGCATATCTCTTTCCATATTTAAGTTCTTGTGTTTATTTTCATGTATGTATATGCAGCGCAAGTCAGTATGGAAGATGTGACAAATTCAGCTGGGGCTGAAAAAGCAAACGCGGAATTACAAAATGATGATGAACTGGATTCTGATTCGTCATTTGAATCAGTGTCAAGTGATATCGAAATCGTGGTGGATTCGTCAAATAACACAGAGGACTTTACAAACGATGTCGGTGAAAGTAGACCAAGATTATTAGATATCTTAGAAAATGAAACTTCTGATGAACTCGGTGCAGTTAATAACGGGAATAACTCGAATAAGATTGCAGTCGAAGAACTCTCTTTACAAGCTATTGCCATACGCGCCGGAATACAAAATGAACTTGATGTGGATGATTCAGAACAAGCTCTTCTTTTTTGCGAACCATGTGGAATTCAACACAAAACTGTCCCAGCATCAACGTTTTGCCTACGTTGTGAAAATGAGATGTTATGTGATATATGTTCAACAATTCATAGGTCGTTGCCTGTTACGAAATCACACGATCTTGAAGATATATCCGAACATCCGGCAAACAAAAAGAGTGGAGCTATTCTCCCTTGCAGCTTATGTCTCTTGCAGAACCTAGAAACTGAAGCAAACTTTGAATGCCAGCAGTGTGAAGCCAATTTATGTGATTCTTGCATTAATCAACATCGGGCACAAAAGGCAACACGCTCACACAAAATTATGCCAATTAATGGAGCAATCAAGCAGTAAGTCCACATTTTAGTTCCATGGCAAAACATATTATCGTATTGGTTATCTTAATTTTTCGAAAGAAAGTATTACAAGTGTTTATATCATGTATTTTGAATATTAATATGTATTATACAGAGAGCCGATTCATGCCATCAACCAGAATCAAAAGTCCGCAAAACAAACCACACATTTAGCTAAAGGCGCACTACAGTTGGTAAGCATTTACATATTAAATTCAAATATAAAACTGAATCCTTCTCATGATTTATTGGAATAAATAATGGGCTGTATTACCAATTTAAACTGATACGTGTTTAACTTTTAATTTACAAGTAAATGTTTTTTAGAAAACACCCGGACGTCCTACGGCTCTTGAGGTAACATCAGACTCGATAATGCTTTCCTGGACAAAGCCTTCGTTTTTCGAAGAAGGGGATTATTTTCAAATATGCTACAAGGACGTCATGCAAGGAGCAAAGTGGAAGGTGTATACCGGAGAATTCACAGAGTGCACACAGGTTCTTACCGATGTTAGGTCAAATACAGAGTTTGTGTTTCGGGTGAGAGTCGTTTGCAACGATGGCGAGGGACCTTACAGCGAAGAAAGCGACGTAATTAAAACGCATGTTTCAACCGCTTCTCGTCTGGTTGGATTCTCAGTTCGTCTTGGTGCGGAGGCTGTGTCACCGATACAGTATGCCTTACCAATGTGTGAAGTAAAAGGAGCACGAAACGGAAAAGCAAAAACGAGAAAATTTGAAGTTGGTAAGAGCTGATTTTGGTTGCGTTGAGAGTTGTATATTTAACACGTATGCACATTTTCATATCAGCATATTTGATATAAATGCGAAATACTATCAACGAGAAATGTGCGCTAATATGTTTGCTTATGAAGTATATTAACACGTATTCTTACTATTTCAGGCTCACCGAAAGATGCTAATTGGCAAGAAAAAACTATTTTGATGATAGGTGAAACCGGAACAGGGAAGAGTACCCTCGTGGATGGGTTGGCAAACTTCATATTAGGGGTAACATGGAACGATAATTTCAGGTTTACCATTGTCAATCTGGAAGAAGAAGAACAGCAAAAGATTAAAAATCAGGTAAATTTGTATGTGTATGCTGGTGATACACTTTTGAAAATTCTCAAATAACAATTATTACAAAATGAGTTAAGATCTTTGCGCGATTGAACGTATTAAAATGTTCAACAACAGTATACATGATAGTTGATAATGTATAATACGAAATGCATTTTGAGCAAATGAACGTCTTATTTTTTCACTAAAACAAATATATGAATCATTTAATTTTCATACATGTATTGCTTGTTTAGGCACTTTCCCAAACTGAGTGGATAACGTGCTATACCATTCATCCGCAAGATGGAAGCAGATTACCGTACACTATCAATATTATCGATACTCCCGGTTTCGGTGATACACGGGGCATTGAACGGGACCAGGAAATCGTGGAACAAATTCGAGAGTTGTTTTCAGCGAAACCGCCAATGGGTGTCTTATACATAGATGCCGTTTGTTTTTTACTGAAGGCACCGGATGCTCGATTAACGCCAATTCAGAGCTACATATTTCAGTCGATCATGTCATTATTCGGAAATGACATAGAAAGTAACATATGTTCTCTGATCACATTTGCAGACGGCATGGATCCTTCAGTGTTCGCCGCTTTAGATGAGTCTGGATTACCCTTTGGCGAAAGATTCACATTTAATAATTCTGGGCTGTTTGCGAAAAATACAGATCTTTCTCAAACATGTTTATCACCGATGTTTTGGGACATGGGGCTTGTCAGTTTCAGAAAGTTCTTCAAACATATCGATACTTTAGCGACAAAAAGCTTGCAACTAACCAGTGATGTGCTATATGAGAGATGTCGCTTAGAAGCAACGATCCGAAACCTTCAACCAAAACTCGACGTTGGTCTCAACAAGATCAATGAATTGAAAGCAGAAATTAAATTCTTTGAAGACAATAAGTCCATCATTGCCGACAACAAAGATTTTACATACTTTGTTACGACAACTAAACATGTCAAAAGAGACCTACCACGAGGTATTCATGTCACAAACTGCACCCATTGCAATTTTACATGCCATGACAATTGTTCGTATGCAAATGACGCTGACAAAATCAATTGTGTGGCAATGACAAACGGGTTTTGTAGAATTTGTCCTGAGAAGTGCATTTGGAATCTACATGCAAATACGCCATACATATTTGAATTTCTTCTTGTCGAAGAATTAAAAACCTACGCAGAAAAGAAACACAAATACGAAGAGGCGTCTGGAAAGCTTCTTACTCAAGAACAGGTGTTAGAAAAGATGGTAGAGGAGCTTGACGAAATGGTTGATACCATCGAAGATATGATGATTGTTGTACGAAATTGCAACACCCGTCTAGGTAAAATTGCCTTGCGCCCAAATCCGCTGTCTATGGTCGAACACATTGACCTGATGATTGAGAATGAAAAGCTGCAGAAGAAGAAGGGTTGGTATGAGAGGGTTCAGACGCTGTATCGGTTCCGTAAGCGAGCACAGGTCGCTGATGAAGCAGAGATGTTTCATAAGGAAGCGCAAAACCTTGGTGTGACCGGAAAGAGGCGTAAGGACAAAAGGACTGTTTTCCAACGATTTCGGGATTTATTCGGTTTCTAAGTGCCGGAAAAGGACACAAGATGTATTAAGTGTCGACCGGTATTTGTACTACATGTCTGTTTTAGATCTTAAGATTTTCAGCTCGTTTCATCCTAGCGTACATGTAATTGCATATTAGGTTCGCGATACGGTTTCGCTTCAATGATGTTTAATTAACGCTTGCATTAAATTAAGAATTATGTATAAGTGGGCATTTTATCAAAGTATTATGTAGATCCAGTTTGGCATAGTACGTTTAACATGATCATGTAAGCAAAATAACCTGAATTTATGTCAGGTTCAGTTTAGTTTTCTTGAGGTATTAGAAAAATGTGAGGTGCAAAAATGCTTCTTTGTTTACAGTAGAGGTCGAGACATATTTAGTCCGAAGTCTTCTTGTGTCCTTTTTTACATAAGTTGTCCTGTCCTTAAAAACCATGTGTAATTTGACAGATCATTCGTATTAGTGACATGAATATGGCTTCGAAAATTATTTACCAATGCCCACATTACAATACATTTTAACAAACATTTAAGCATCAGTCAATTATTAAGTTATTACACACTAAGCTTAATCGTTCGCCACTCAAACCATCCGAATAAATTATCACAGGGCTCGATGTTTACATCATATACCAATCTTTGAGTGGTTGAAATGCATAATGTGACAGGTTTTTACATTGAAGCCAGCTGTTTGTATACATATTTATGAATGATTACCATTTAGGTGTTTATACATCTTTATTTTGATGTTGGCATTTTAACAGCTATATATGTATTGTTTGATTTTGTTTCGCCTGTTTGATAATCATTATGCAGTTTCGCCTTTTTAATTATCATTAAGCAACAAAATATAAACTGATATTTAGAATTTAATTTTGGATCATTATATAACTTGTAAGACGAAAATAACTCTTTGAATAGCAAACTGCAACATATGCAAACAACTATAGAAATAAAGTAAACCAGTGTGTGTTTTTTTTCATTCCAGACCACATAATAATCGTCAAATGTATCATTACAAAATAGCTTTTAAGAGACACACATGATGGCAAGCTCAAAACACACCTCGCATTTACCACAAGTTAAACGGTTTAACAAGTCCATGATAATCTGGAAAAAAATCAAATCACTTTGTGTTGTACAGTCCATCAATGTGGCACTTCAGAAATGTGTGTGCGTCAACAACTAAAGTTAATATTAATTGAGCACTTTAAACTCTTCAAAATAATACAAGAAAACATGTGTTAACTCTTATAAGCTTACTGAGAGACGTATTAGTTTCCAGAATCAATCGTGATTTGATAACAACAATTCACCCATTTACAGTAACGCGTTTAATAAAACGGTTGAAAGTTAACCTAATTGTAAAGCACGGATCACGTCTAACTCACCACTTTTTATTATTAGTGTGTATTTTTTTTAGTGCAAGGCACCATAAATAAGAAGTTATTTTCAGACATTTATCTGGTGCTCACTTCTTTATGGCACATAATTCGGAAAACCAACTAATTCAATCAAGCGATTACGGTGCTCTATTCTAGAAATAGACGGTAAGTAGTCCGATAGTACGTCCGATTTAACACGCTTTCAAACCGCAATATTAATTCTTTTCTTCCACCTATGCATGTGTATTAAAGGATGCATATGGCTACTTTCAAAGATTGATATGGTAAATGTGTGCGTAGTGATAACTTTTTTATTGCATATGTCATCATAATACTTGCGGAAGTTAAACAAGAGTTTTCACTCAAATCAAATGGCGCAGCAATCACACACTGATGGACGAGTGTGTTGTAAGCATAAACGTTTTGAAAAGCATTCTCCAGCGAATATACCTTTAAATGTATTGTAACGTGTTCTGATGAAACGTAGTATTTGCTGCACCTATCGAAACTTCACAAAATTAACTGTCTTGGTGTATATTTTATGCAGTTGACTTCATGCAAATGAACGTGCTATGCGCAAAGAAATGCATTCATATATTTAAGGTAATGTTCGCCAGTACATTTCAGGTTGCTAAATGACAATTAACATATTACAAATCCATGTTGGCATATGGCATATGCTTATTTTATAGTAATATTTGTTACAAACATACTGCAACATCCTAGCGCCTTTGTGCTTCTTGACATCACTTGGTGACAAAAAAATAGTATCTTAATTGCATCTGTCGTTACTTGATACTATTCTTGCGTGTAAATTTATGAAAATGCATCCATTTATTTCCATATTTATCCAATAACTCACCACTTTATAGTTTTGTACATTACACCGGTTTACCTATAATGTCACTAGTAATTACATGTTCATTAGCAATTTTGGTTTACGTATTAAAAAGGAAACAAATGAACATAATGAAAGCAATAAGCACACTTCATGTTGAAAGGCATGACGCAACTTGAAGCAAATCAAATGCTACGTTACAGTTTGCATTATTTAATTCAAATTTTATTTAATTAAAATTAAAGTTTTAAAATAAAGTGGAGAGCCAGGTATATCGCCACTGTTAATCGCAAAGCTATGTATACTCGTATCAACCACTTGTTACTTTAAAGAGAAAAAAAAAGCCCTTTTTCTGCAAGCCAGAAGCATCCTAATTTTCTGTGCACAAGAAAATCGATTTATGGTTAATGCATAGGTCTGCTATTTAATTTGTTTGTCCGTCTACGCCTGTCGGTAACAACGCATTCCGATTATTAACACAGCTGTGCAAATTGGAATCGTCAAGAAATATTTTTTAATAAATGTAGTAACAGGGTTTCTAAGAATTATACAATAATATGTTGACTAAATCACTTATAACAGTTATGATTTCTTTGCTAATTAACTAAAAAAACATAATTTGAATACAAAACCCGAGAACTTTGATACTTGTCGATTTCTTTCTCGTGTATCACGCGAATAACAACGTGGTATGTTTTTTAGAAAATGTATAGTTATTGGGTTTCCTACTTGCTAAAGCTTTTACTTCAAATTATCTGAATCTTAATCGATACGTTTCAGGGCCTTGTAGGGCGTAGGTCGCAACGGGAGAGAGATTAATCCAACTGTGGATCTATCATTGCAGTCTTGAAGTCGTTTACGGTGTTCGCGCATACAACACTGACACCAAGTTTGTTTCAGTCAAACACAGTTCTGGGGAAAAATGAGTTTTTAAATTGCTCAGTTTTACACACGAAAGTTTTAAAACACTTAGACTTATTACTCACTTGGTTGTCTAGAATGTTTAAAGCTTGGTAGACATTAAATGATTTTGGTTTAACGTTACGTTTATTTCTTGCTGGTGTTAATATGTCATGACAAGGTAAGGCTGGAACCTTCTCCCCGACTACATTACTTTGTACTTTGTACAGGAAGGTGAGTCGGTTCATCTTTCGTCTGTTTTGTAGGCTTTGGAGTTCCAGTTTACTTAACCATTACGTGGCACGGCCTTCATCCCGTGAGCGGTAATTCCCTGTGATAAATCTAGCCGCTAGTCTCTGGATGCACACGATTGTTGATCGATATGCTTGGCTTGATAAGGGCCCCATACTATGGAGCTGTACTCAAGTGTTGATTGGACTACAGCTATGTATGCTGTTTTTCTGCAGGTGATCGGGCAGTAGTTCAGGTTTCTTCGTATGAATTCTAGGGTGCAATTAGCTTTTTTAACTATTTTGTTGATATGGATGTCCCAATTTAGATTGGCAGAGGTGTTAACGCCTAGGTGTAGATTTTCTTCTACTTGTTGGAGGATGTGCTTATCTAGTTCATAAAAGTGTGATGTGTGATTATCGGTTGTTAACGCTCAGTATATAACATTTCTTAGCGTTAAAACGCATTCCCCATTAAGATGTCCAGATTTCCAGCTTACTTTAGAGCTTTTCGTGTGGGACGTTGTCGAATGTTTTCGAAAAGTCGAGAATGGCTATTTCTTTTTGGCTTCCTTTGTCGTAGTTTGTTAGAAGGCCATGGGTGGTTTTTATTAGTTGTGTTTAATATATTATTATATAATTTTTGAAGTAAGCATATTGTGACCAAAATTGATAAGTTTGCCTGATTTTCTATAGAGTTTTCGTTCCATGCCCCCACATATATTTGCGAATGAAACCTTCATCCAGATTTGAGTTTGCCATCCAACCGATGTATTTAGTGATATCTAACCTATTAACATAATCTTTAAAAAGATTAATCTTACCTGATTTTCGGACACGAAAGCTGACTCGTGGACATTTATCAATCAGTCTTAAGTACATCACTTAAACGAAATGTGGAAAAAAACAGGTAAAACTGTCGCACCCACCGTGTCCAAAACAATAAGCAGAGCGTTTACATCCAAATGGACTGACAAGGTAAGGTCCTTAATATTACCATCGTTTTTTCGTTTATAAGTTATAATAAAACGAGATTTTTTACTTTATCAGTATAGTTAGACCAATAGTTATGTAATTATGAAAATCCGATTTTCAACAAGAAACGAAATGTAGTGAAATAAGGTCATTTCCAACAGACTTGCTGTTGGGCTAGATCTGAAGCGACATGGTTAAAGTGACTGACTACCACTCTGGAGACCTGGGCTCAATCCCCTGTTGGACCTGTGTGTTTTTCACTAAAAGCTGTAAAAACAAGATAATCATGAAACTATGTTTGATATTGTTGGATATTAAAGAATTTCAGATATCTTGTATGATTATTATAGTTTTATATCTTATCTTTATTTTACAAGATGATTAATAAAATAGGTTGTTTTTTTTTACCTTATTTTATTATATATCAATTTACACTGACATACAAAGTACTGTAAGAGTTTTTAGTCAACAAGAAACCCATATGGGACCGAAATTGTATTCTAGTGTACATGTTTTGGTTAACAACATTGCATTTTTTTCTCAGCTCGTCATTATTAAGCTGTTTTCATAATGCTGTCAAGTCTTAAATTGTATATTTCAAAAGAGTATGAGTTGGATAGACAGTACTGGCATATGTCACAAGTTGACCATATTGTGTTCCGGTTTATTTGAGTTTAGTGACTTATACTATTTTACTTGTTCGAACATTACGAAATGATCCTTGAAACAAAATAAGTGTCTTTGTGTCGTCTTTGTTATTTTACTACTGACGTTTGCTTCTTAAATGGAAATTTGCGCCGACATGTTCTCGAAAACCAAAGCAACACACAAAACGCGTGATATACCGATCGAAAGTTATATGCATGCCATATTGCCTGCACTAGGTCGTATGAAAGTCAGAGGATGATCAGCAAAGATATTGGAAAAAAACCTATCTTGCGCGGCTGTTTGTTGTCATAAAATGACTACTGACGTTGACTTTTGTGGTCACGTGACAGTTTTTGTTCATTCACAGTGTGGTTTTTTATTTACAAATCGGAGTGAAAAACACTTTTGATCGTATGTGAATGACTATAAAATGTATTGTTATCGATTCATTAATGTTTATTGAACGGGAAATAACCGTTTAAATGACGAACAGTATTGTAATCGTTGTATTTCTGCTGTTGGAAACGATCGGAAAATGAAGCTTTATTGGAAAACCAAATTTTTTTTCCTTGAATACTGTGAGACACTTGGGAAGCCTTTTACTGCTTCTTTTGTGTAATTGCCTTCTTGGGTGCCTTGGACTTCATCGATCATCATGATCCTCATGATCATCACCATGATCATCATTATGATCATCATCATGATCACCATGATGATGATGATGATGAGATAATGATGATGATGATGATGATCATCATCATCATTGTCAACGTCGTCGTCGTCGTTGTCGTCGTCGTCGTTGTTATCGTCATCATCGTCGTATATCAAATCTTATTGATTAATAGAGTTTGCTGCTTAAGGTATTAACAAAGACCTAACGAATACACAGATTGAAAACTTCGCGCTTTATCGTTCTTTCTTGCGGCGGGGTCACGTGGTCAAGTTACCGATAATATAGCGACGCGTCAGTAGCAATGGCTACGATTATCGAGCAAAGTTAATATGCGGAAATGTTACAGCGCTATAGAAAGGTTGCTATAACAATAATTATCCGATTTTTATAAAATAAAGTTTCAAACAAATATTAGTAATTATGCTTTAATAAACTCTCGATATGACCTAATGACAGACCACGCCTCAATTAGTAGTTGGTGATTAAGTTGTGATTTATTTTCAAACAAGGCTATGTTTAAAACGTTACGGACATAATATTATGAATATGTCGCTTCTATTTAATGCTATCAAACATCTCTGCATTATAAATAAATGCCTTACCACGTCTCATAATCACTGATCACGCCTTATTATGACTGACCAATTGACAGACCACGCCTCAATTAGTAATTAGTAATATAGTTGTGATTTATTTTCAAACAAGGCTATGTTTAAAATGCAACGGACATAACATTCTGAATCTATCGCTTCTATTTAATGCTATCATACAGCTCTGCATTAAAAATAAAACCCTTACCACGTCTGATAACCACTGATCACGCCTTCTTATGATTTACCTAATGACAGACCACGCCTTCATTAGTAATTGGTGATTTTGTTGTTGTGATTTATTTTCAAACAATGCTGTGTTTCAAATGTTACGGACAATATATTACATAACATTCTCAAGCTATATATCGCTTCTAGATAGCACACTGCTCCGCGCGATAAATAAATGCCTTACCACGTCTCATAACAACTGATCACGCCTTATTAAGACTGTCCTAATGGAAGACCACGCCTCCATTAGTTATTGGTGATTAAGTTGTTGTGATTTATTTTCAAACAAAGCTATGTTTAAAATGTTTCTGATAAACATTCTCAAGTTATATATCGCTACTAGATATGACACTGCACCGTGCAAGAAATAAATGCCTTATCACGTCTCGTAACAACTTATCACTCCTTATTATGACTTACTTAATGACAGACCTTCATTAGTAATTGGTGATTTAGTTGTAGTGATTTATTTTCAAACAAAGCTATGTTTCAAATGTTACGGACATAACATTCTCAAGCTATGTATCGCTTCCAGATATCCCACTGCTCCGCGCGAGAAATAAATGCCTTACCACGTCTCATAACAACTGATCACGCCTTATTATGACTGACCTAATGGCAAACCACGCCTCGATTAGTTATTGAGTGTTTAGTAGTTGTGATTTATTTTCAAACAAGGTTATGTGTCAAATGTTACGGACATAACATTCTCAAGCTATATATCGCTTCTAGATATCACACTGCTCTGTGCGAGAAATAAATGCCTTAACACGTCTCATAACAACTGATCACGCCTTATTATGACTGACCTAATGGCAAACCACGCCTCGATTAGTTATTGGGTGTTTAGTAGTTGTGATTTATTTTCAAACAAGGCTATGTGTCAAATGTTACGGACATAACATTCTCAAGCTAAATACCGCTTCTAGATATCTTACTGCTGTGTGCGATAAATGAATGACTCAACACGTCTCATAACAACTGATCACGATTTATTATGACCAACCAAATGGCAGACCACGCCTCCATTAGTAATTGGTGATTAAGTTGTTGTGATTTATTTTCAAACAATGTTTTGTTTAAAATTTTACGGACATAACATTCTTATGCTTTACATCGCTTCTAGATATCACACTGCTCCGCGCGAGAATTTAATTCCTTACCACGTCTCATAACAACTGATTACGCCTTATTCTGACTGACCTAATGGCAGACCACGCCTCCATTAGTAATTAGTGATTTAGTTTTTATGATTTATTTTCAAACAAAGCTATGTTTCAAATGTTACGGACATAACATTCTTAAGCTATATATCGCTTCTAGATATCACACTGCTCCGCGCGAGAAATAAATGCCTTACCACGTCTCATAACAACTGATCACGCCTTATTATGACTGACCTAATGGCAAACCACGCCTCCATTAGTAATTGGGTGTTTAGGATTTTCAAACAAGGCTATGTGTCAAATGTGACGGACATAACATTCTCAAGCTATACATCGCTTCTAGATATCACACTGCTTTCCGCGAGAAATAAATGCCTTTACACGTATCATAACAACTGATCACGACTTATTATGACACCAACCAAATGGCAGACCACGCCTCCATTAGTGATTGGTGATTAAGAAGTTGTGATTTATTTTCAAACATAGTTATGTTTAAAATTTTACGGACATAACATTCTTATGCTTTATATCGCTTCTTGATATCACACTGCTCAGCGCGAGAAATAAATGCCATACCACGTCTCATAACAACTGATCACGTCTTTATATGACTGACCTAATGGCAGACCACGCCTCCATTAGTAATTGGTGATTAAGTTGTGATTTATTTTCAAACAAGGCTATGTTTTAAATGTTACGGACATAACATTCACAGGCTTTATATACATTCTAGATATCACACTGCTCCGCGCGAGAAATAAATGCCTTACCACGTCTCATGACAACTGCCCACGCCTTATTATGTTCGACCTAATGGCACACCATGCCTCCATTAGTAATTGGGTGTTTAGTAGTTATGATTTATTTTCAAAGAAGGCTATGTGTCAAATGTTACGGACATTACATTCTCAAGCTATATATCGCTTCTAGATATCACACTGCTCCGCGCAGGAAATAAATGCCTTACCACGTCTCATAACAACTGATCACGATTTATTATGACCAACCAAATGGCAGACCACGCCTCCATTAGTAATTGGTGATTTAGAAGTTGTGATTTATTTTCAAACAATGTTATGTTTTCAAATGTTACGGACATAACATTCTTATGCTTTATATCGCTTCAAGATATCACACTGCTCCGCGCGAAAAATAAATGCCTTACCACGTCTCATGACAACTGATCAAGCCTTTATATGACAGACCTAATGGCAGACCACGCCTCTACAAGTAATTGGTAATTAAGTTGTGATTTATTTTTAAACATGGCTATGTTTAAAATGTTATGGACATAACATTCCGAAGCTTTAAATCGCTTTTAAATATCACACTGCTTCGAGCGAGAAATAAATGCCTTACCACGTCTCATAAAAACTGACCACGCCTTATTATGACTGGCCTAATGGCACACCACGCCTCCATTAGTAATTGGGTGTTTAGTAGTTATGATTAATTTTCGAACAAGGCTATGTGTCAAACGTTACGGACGTAACATTCTCAAGCTATATATCTCTTTTTGATATCACACTGCTCCGCGCGACAAATAAATGCCTTACCACGTCTCATAACAACTGATTACGCCTTATTATGACTGACCTAATGGCAGACCACGCCTCCTTTAGTAATTTGTGAATTAGTTGTTTTGATTTATTTTCAAACAAGTTTATGTTTCAAATGTTACGGATATAACATTCTCAAAAAATATATCGCTTCTAGATATCACATTGCTCCGCGCGATAAATAAATGCCATACCACGTCTCGTAACAACTGACTACGCCTAATTATGACTGACCAAATGGCAGAACACGTCTCTATTAGTAATTAGTTATTTAGTTGTTGTGATTTATTTTCAAACAAGGCTATGTTTCAAATGTTACGGACATAACATTATCAAGCTATATATCGCTTCTAGATATCACACTGCTCCACGCGAGAAATAAATTCCTTACCACGTCTCATAACAACTTATTACGCCTTATTATGACTTACATAATGGCAGACCACGCCTACATTAGTAATTGGTGATTTAGAAGTTAAGATTTATTTCATTTTCAAACAAGGCTATGTTTCAAATGTGACGGACATAACATTCTCAAGCTATATATCGCGTATAGATATCACACTGCTACGCGCGAGAAATAAATGCCTTATCACGTCTCATAACAACTGATCACGATTTATTATGACCGAAAAAATGTCAGACCACGCCTCCATTAGTTATTGGTGATTTAGTTGTTGTGATTTATTTTCAAACAAGGCTGTGTTTAAAATGTTATGGACATAACATTACATAACATTATCAAGCTATATATCGCTTCTAGATATCAGACTGCTCCGCGGGAGAAATAAATGCCTTACCACGTCTCATAACAACTGATCACGCCTTATTATGACTGACCTAATGGCAGACCACGCCTCCATTAGTAATTGGTGATTAAGTTGCTGTGATTTATTTTTAAACAATGCAATGTTTAAAATGTTACGGACATAACATTCTCAAGCTTTATATCGCTTCTATATATCACACTTCTCCGCGCGAGAAATAAATGCTTTACCACGTCTCATGACAACTGATCACGCCTTATTAGGACTGACCTAATGGCAGACCACGCCACCATTAGTAATTGGTGATTTAGTTGTTGTGATTTATTTCAAACAAGGCAATGTTTAAAATGTTACGGACATAACATTCTCAAGCTATATATCGCTTCTAGATATCACACTGCTGCTCGCGAGAAATAAATGCCTTACCACGTCTCATAACAAGTGATGACGCCTTATTATGACTGATCTAATGGCAGACCACGCCTCCACTAGTAATTGGTGATTCTCCGCGCGAGAAATAAATGCCTTACCGCGTCTCATAACAAGTGATCACGAAGCACGTGCATTTATCAATTTTCGAGAATATAAATATTAAAATATCACTGCGAGACTGTTGAACAGCGGGAAATCGCCGAAAATGTATCCTCGATACTGACTCGCGTGTCTGATAAACGCCATAAGGCTTGAAACGATGATGGCAGAAACTGTTTGATATGTCATGTAATCTCATATTACTTACGATATTTTTAATTTAACATGCTGATCTAGAATGTTTTCAAGAGTTATCAATAAACCCCAAATACTACAGGGGACCGAAGCATGTTAATTGATGTCAAGCTGAATTATACACGTGTATGTTTGAAAAATTATAAAATAAGTCAAGTAGATGCCAACTTCGATCAAATTATTAAAGTTCCATGCTATAACGCCGACCGGTCTATCATTTCTTCAAGTATTAATGTTTCATGAAAAGAAAACTCAACATTGTTATTTAATGTAGAATGTTTCTTCTTTACAAATTTAATACACTATTCAAACTGAATATATTCGTTCCTCATATATATCCACTGATGTCTTAGTATTTTTGCAAGCAATATTTCTTCGTCAGCATTTTCCTACAAAGGTATCGATCACTTGTGTCGACGGTCGATACTTAAGTAGAAATATCCTAACTAAGAAATATTTTTTTCGCAAACAATGCTAAGACATATGTGGATATTGTGGTTGGCAAAGCCTATATACAGTTTTGTGACAGGAGTTGGAAACGGATGTAAATTTATTACGAAGCCTGCTCGGAGCTTTATCGAGTTGGCTTCTGTGCAAATATAGGATATGATCAAATATTGTATGAGAGACATAACACTCTTGAGTTCGCGCCATATCCCAGCTTTGTGACAGACATGAGCGATAAGACGTTGTACAATAACTGGTTCAGTGCTATTGCGTTTTCCGCCTCTTGCAGAGTATGAAGACAACAAATAGTGTTTGTTTTGCAAATAAATTTGCAAAAAAAGAGAAGGTAGGTTGGCGTAAACTTTGTTGGTTAATCTTTTTATGACGAACGATTTATTTCACATTTAAATAAGATTAATCAATATTATGCACATTTTTCAACATCCAATTAAACATGTTTGTTTTTTCGTCAGTTTTAGTTAAATAAGCGACCATTATCTGACAGCGCTTTTTCCAAAATACGACAGGTAGGTCGGTTAAACGTTCATTCGTTACCATTTTTACGAAACATGATTCATTTTCCACTGTATCTAACTTTATAAGGATATGCACTGATACCCAATTGTCTAACTCTCTATTTAAAAGTCTTTCTGTAGTCAAATTATTTTAAAATCAATAAATGGAAAATGTTCGAATGAAGCAAAGAAACACAATACTTAATTTAATATTATTGGTAGAATTAAGCAAAAGTCACAGTTCACGTTTTTTTTTTCGGAGCATTCCAGCGATTCAATATCTCAAACGCAAAAAATGGTTCCCATCATATAAAAAAGATATGATTATTGCATGCGATGCTAGTTTGTTGACCAAGTTTACTACAAATTAAAGGTCAAATGTCAGGGAAATAATGATAGTACAATAGCGCATATACAGTATATGTATAAGGATTTGTGGAATTGTTAAGGTAATGTTTAAATAATTTGTTTTCCGGTCCCCGCAAACAAATACCCGACACAAGTGTATAAATGTAGTTATTGTTTATTGTGTTTATGGTAATGTGTACCGTACTACGTAATACGCTTGTTTTGCGGGCACCTCAAGATTGACGCACGCTTGTAAATGTTCAACGAGACTCGCAAAAACCTACGTGCGTGAATATTGAGATTGCCAAACATTCCGAAAGTGTTCGCACTACTGACGAGCGGTTAAAACAATATATTTGCACGATCCTCGCATCTTCCTTTCCATACAAGCCACAGCAATTCGTGGTTACTTTTGTGGAATAACATGTGTTTTTTACAAATAAAAATTAGTATCGTTTAGATGCTCAAAAATGCCAACTCGAGGAAAAACTTGCAATGGCTAAAACCCAAACACAATCGGTCGATCCTTCCCATACAAGCGAACGCAATTCATGGTAACTTTTTTTGGAAGAACATGTTGTTTTTTTACAAAATAATTTAGTATCGTTTGCCCGTCTCAATCGAATTGTTGATTCTATTGTAAATAATTTAAATAACAACTCGTTTTGTTCGTCATCCTGCAAGCGATTCATGACAAACTTATTACCAATTGCATTTTATTAAACAACTTTCAAACACAGTTTTATTTATTGATTATTGTACCAGAGATTGTTCCAAGTAAAACAATCTCAATGTTTAAGTTAATGTAGAGACACTATTCAATGAATTTCCGTATGCCTGTACGGCCCACTGTAACTGACCCGTACACGAAATAGAACACCGTCAATTGACCACGGGAAGTGCGATAACTAGAGAAGTTTACAAACATAACTGCATTAATAAACAATCCAAATATTTTAATCTGCCCCAGGTCGCGACAGATCGCGACAGAACTGTCGGTTCAATAATGTTCGTACAATGAATATTAAGATGTGTGTTACCTGTTGGCAGTTGCTAAAGGTATTTTTTAAAGCAAGTATCAATATAGCTAACTCAGCATCATGAATATGGTAGCCTGCTTTCACGAAGGCAAACATTGTTTTAATTGCACTCTCGTGTTCTTAGTGTCGGGGAATATTCAATCTTATAATTTTATTAAGCATTAAAAGCGATTTGAAAATGCAATATAAAATGAAAGTTATTTTATGTTGTTTGAAGGGGTGTCATTTACGTCGACAAAGGTATCCCTTATGATGATGGGGAATTGTCATCAGCAGAGCTTACCAAGCTCGTCAGGACGTCAGTCCTAAACATGCCACAGGTAAGTTTTCATTTTAAAATAGTGTACGAGCCAAACTTGTAAGATCGTTATTTACCTATTTGCACATTTACCAGAACGATATTCAGTCAATATATTTCATAACCTGTAAAATACCTTGTCCGAATTTATTGCATTTTAGTCGGTCATATATACAATTTAGTTAAAAGTAAAAACGGACAATTTTAATTAGAAATAAAGCAGGTACATACACATAAACTAGTATAATTTCATATGTGTATATCTATAACAAATGTGATAACATTTTTTTTTACTATTTAATCGCTAACTTCGATATATTTCCTCGTGCTTTTAATTTTCTACGACACAGTTTTCAGCGTTTCCGATGTTCTTAGTTTACCAGACCTTTGCTGAATCCTTACAACAAAACAAGTCGCCCCTTGTATTTTGTATTATAGTGAACTTCCCACTCGGACAAGTATCGAAGGGAAAGATAGCCAATATTATTAATCGACAGAAATGTTGCACGTGTTGAGTATAAAGCTGATATGTGGCATCTTGCAATTAAAGATTATACATACATGCCAAATAATATCCGTTCAAATAAGCAATATTCGATATTTTATGTTTCAATGTTCAACAATGTTAATTTTTAAGGTGGAGACATCTCAAATGTTCATCTTAATAATTGTCAAACTAAAACTGCCCAATGAATAAACACTTAAATGTTCCATATGTAAAATATACATTTACTTGTATTTTTAAATCGCATACACAACGCATAAAACTTACAAATGTGCAACAGTAACTTTAACGAACAGCCAATTTCCACTATTAAGATGATTTATTTATTAAGCCGGTGTACATTTTAGTATACTGCAGAGTATAACGGGTACTTTTTAGTAGTACCTTAACCGACAACGACCAATTGAGCTGCATTAAGCCCAATGATCCGAGAAAGAGGCTCATTTATACAAAAAACAATGAATATAAACATAATACTAGGATATGAACTGTATCAGGTTTAATAATGTTTATAAATAGTACATTTAAATACTGGTGCATGTGTTATGCCAATAACTACGTTCAAACTAAGGTGTATCTTTTTCTCCGATTGTACCCATGGTAATTTTTCGGTGGTAGACCTGAACGCACAGATTATGACAGGACTGTACACTGATGACTATATTTCGGTCAACACTTCAGTTTTCATCTGTTGCTTTAATTGAAGTCTCGTTCTGGAAAAACTGCGCGTAATGCATGTGTGCACAAAGACTGATCAATGACGACACTTTCCACCTGATCTGAATTTCCCCTAGGAAGAGCCTTTAAATGAAAAATACATCAACAGCGGACTGCACAGCTAATCTGGGAAGACCCTACCCATAATCATTAATCCCAGATTTCCCAGAACAACGTTTATTGTTTCTTTCACAGGGCGCGGATGGGTTTGCGGTTGTCTATTATGTGGGCGGCCTAAACACCCTGGTAATTGCGCAACTCTACACGATACTCTTTTTGAAACTGGCCTCCCACGGACTGTTCGTGTTCGGTATTGACTACTATTTCCCTGCAAACACGGGCCAGTTTGAGCAAGATATTGACATGTACTTCAAAGAGTTTGATTTTGTAAGTCTATTTTAAATTTATCTAACATGAACCAAATACTGTTTCTCCACAAAGGTTTATTTTCAGTAAAATATTCGATAACTCGATTTTATAATTTTGCTACGTCAAACAAAATTTGCAAGTTCATGGATTGAGAATTAAATTTGAATAAACGTGTAAATACTATAACG
Source organism: Dreissena polymorpha (assembly GCF_020536995.1). Lineage (NCBI taxonomy): Eukaryota > Metazoa > Mollusca > Bivalvia > Myida > Dreissenidae > Dreissena > Dreissena polymorpha. The sequence continues at coordinate 4,053,043 of NC_068363.1, read as the reverse complement.
TGTGATTTGTACCTTTGTTCATAAAATATGTTCAATGAAGAGTAGCTGCACATTCCGGTGTTATGTCATGTGTCTATGCCGTATGCACAAGTGAATTTAGAAGTGTAAGATACAAGTGTAGAAATTTGCCCTTCACACACAAAATTAAAAACAATATTGTTGTAATATTTCAGGGTATAAACATTCCTCAAAATCAATAAAAACTGTTGGGAGTTGTATCTATGATTATTAGGTTCGATTGTAAAAATATATTTAAATGGAATTTAAATGTGTTTGTGAACATATTAAAATGCAATATGTGCATGCGTATTTCGCTTCATGCAAACACATGTTATAAAAAACAAACGGCATTTCACATATTGACATTTTCTATATACACAAAATATGCATGTGTGTATTAAATTATGATGAATGTATGAACGAAAACTTACCGTTCTGTAGCATCTAGTTATGTTTTAAAGCGTTGTTAAATTATGATATGAAAAACCTTATGCAAGTTTACAATCAAATTACGTGACATTCATATTTCACACAGTTCAATCGCTTTCAGCGACGACTGTGGATCAGGCGACGGCTGAGATAGTGTATACATTTCTTCGGAAAGCCGAGTGTAAGTCTTCCATATTCTTTATATTTTACGCATTGGATTGGGCAAGTTTGAGTGTGTTCTTTGAGAGCCTAAGATAGGAGGAATTTGTACACGTTATCCCTACCTTCCTAGTTGCTTACTTTTCAAGAGATCCGTTAGAATTTGGTAAAAAGTCAAACACAATTCACCACTCTCTCAGTTTAACTCTAATTTAACAGGATGTAGACCAAAGATAAATGTGAAAATCATTTTATTGAAATCTTCAATCATTTTTCTTCTTCTTTAATTTATTTATTTACATTCTAGGTCAAACGCATATAACAATATCACAATACATATAAACATAGTTACGCCAATGTCATTCTGACAGCTGTAATTATCAAATAATATATGAGTATTTAAATAGATTATATCTATATCTTTGTAACAGTTATACAAATTAGTTATCACTTGAAATGCTATATTTTATTCGGTTATTCAAAATTACAGTATCCAACATGAACAAACAACATTTTTATCAACGAATAAATTCGAGTGGGTTTTGAAAAAACGCCTCACGCTGACGGCCGTGACTTATTATTAGATGACCATGATAACGGCTACGAAAATACAATTATGCTAATTTTCTCTCTCTCTCTCTCTTTCTCTCTCTCTCTCTATATATATAAAAATTAGTATGTTACACATGATTTTTTAACTATAGTCTATATATATATATATATATATATATATATATATATATATATATATATATATATAGACTATAGTTAAAAAATCATGTGTAACATACTAATTTTTTTATCTTTAAAGCAATCGAAGCCAAGAACTTAAACGTATTGCTTTGTCTTTTCAGGAAGCAATGCTCATGTGTTCCTGACTCAGATTCGCTCCACCAATAAAACGCTGTCCGGCGATCCGACAGTGCCCGGTCGAAAAGCTACGAACTACCTGACCCAGATAAAAAAAATCGCCCTTTCTTTTCTTACTTTCAAGAATATTTTAGGAATTCAAGAATTCCGTTATGCCCGAAGGTGTAAATGCTCACCCTCTTTGCTGCGTGACAAATACTTGTTTACATGGTTACTTCAAACATTTAAAATGTCTCTAATTCTATTTCAGCAATTAATGAAGAATATGGAATACTAATACTATTTAGACTCATTTGAATAGGATGTATATTTTAATTATTGAAAACAAGAGCAAACTTCTAGATAATATACATGTATACAAAACCTAAACCCTAAATTAGCATGTTATAGACTTCAACAAACATATGAAGTCATATTGTACCCCTTGTACAATAGGATGTTTATGGCTGTTATTTAGGTCTGCACTTTTCTGCATATATGTATTAAGGGATTTGGTTGTTACTTAGTTACTAAATAATGTTCATTCTTTATGGAATGAAATATAAGTTGGATTTTCATTTCGAGTTTGCTTCATTTAAAAGTACAATGCCATAAAAGCAGACAATTGCTTCCCTTAATAGCCCGTGTGTCCGGGTTTTCCTAGTGCTCGGCTCATATATGTTAATACGAGGATTGGAAATCCGTACGTTAAGCAGTAGTTTCAGTTTCAGCTTGGGATACATCCTTACGAACAATACGTATTGTATCGTGAACACTATTGATAATGGCAGGGCTCTCACGTGTAATGTACGCTGGTATATCTTTATAATGAACATATACATCCACTTTTATAATTAATGTTCAATTGCTAAAATCTTACACATGTCATGCAATGCATCTTTTTTTGTATATTATATAACAATAGGCGTGAAATGCTGAAGTTGTAATAAGTATTGTGTTCCGATATATTCGGCTCTGTACTTTAGTACAATTCTCATGAAAGAGTGCGATGTTTGTATGCGTAAGTTTGAATTTCACAAGAATTATCTTTTGATTTGTATTGTAATTTTTTTCTTAAGAAAATGATCACTAACAATATCTATTGATAATATTTATATTTTACCAAGTTTTATACAAATTCATATCAACAAGTCAACTTATCGCAAACGTTTACATCCGATTTGTGGTTAACCGCTGTTTAAAACGTGTGTGCAATTGTGCGTAGAAAGTAAAACTAGCATTTTTCCAACTGAACTTTGAAACCTGTTTTAAACATTTTAAATAGCAATGTTATCAAAGGTCAAGCATCGTTTCGTCATATATATTGACCTTCAAATATTCCTTCATACATCAATGTGCGCTATTAATCGTTCGTCATCTTCATTTCTTGATCAGAACGCCCTTTATATAAGCTATCACATCTTTGTGGTGCAGTATGTCCAAATGTTCGACACCGTGGAAGGTTTTGTGGTAAACCGTCTGATTCTGTTGGTCTTGCAAACGAAGACAGCCGAGGAGGCTTCGAATGTTCACGGTCCCGTCTCCGTTGTCCTTTATATATTTTGGATTCTTCTTAAGCCACGTGCTTTTATCATACAAGAACCTACCGGCCGTAGGAACATCAACGCCGTGTAGGCAATGCATTTCAACCTGTGGGGCCTGTAGTGGGTTGACCAGACCCTTAGTGTCTTCCCATATCATGTAACCTAATAATGTAAGAAAACACCAAGTGATTGTTGCTATGGCTCAATTTGTCGTTGTCGGCTCAGGTAAAACTTTAAAGTACCCCGGATGTTCTAAAGTATACTTCAATGTCTGGAAAATACACGTAAAGGCACATGACCAAGCTCCGGGGTACCTTTTTGTATATTCCCGTACCCGAGGTACTTTGTAGTATACGTAAGAGTACCCGTGGTACTTTTAAGCAGTACCTGGTGGGCAATGACCAATCGAGCGTTATTATAAGAAGGGATACGGTCAGTTCCATGTACAATTCCTCTTACATGACAAATCCACATAGATGGTCTCTATTGACCCTATTTGTTCTCGACAAGTGACAAATCAATAAATTTTCAAAAGATGTTTCACTTTCGTCTATAGTACCAGCAAAGGGATGCGAACCTTTGATAGTTTGTTGCATACTTTACGTTTGCGGATTTCAGGAGATTTTACAGTAACACTTTATCAAGTATATAGACGGGGTTCCTAAACAAGATGAAACCAGCTAACGACAAGGCATACTCTTAGTAATGATTAAAATAATTCAATTATTGAAAAGACTCACATGCTAGTACTTTTTGTTTTGTTGTTTCAAGTTCTAGTTTAAGAATGTCTTTAATTTAATGATATCCGTCTATTCTACTGTCATAAAAGCCTTCTACCTCACGCGATGAAAGAGCTAGTATTAAGCAAAGCGCCCCATTGGTGCAGAAGGTAATATGTGGCATTTAAATTAGAAGGCACATGATAACTTTTTGCACCAAAGGGGCGAAATGTAAGCTTACCTGTCTCATAGTCAATATCCTTGAAGAGCTGCTTGTAATCTCTGACCGTGTAGTTGCGGGCAGGGGAGACAACCAGCACCTCATCGGGCTTCCAGAACTCATCAGAGGGCATGAGCCAGGCGGTACTTGTCATGCTCCGCTGCATACGGCGAGTTTTCAGAGGGTTTATCAGCGGAATGTGCAGATTGTCACCTGTACAATAATTAGAGACTATGTTTGCGCATCCATATACCATGAAAGGTAAACAATTTATAGAACAGCAACATGGCTCAACAAAATTGAAGGACACAGTGATTATAACGTTGTTATTTTACGAGCTGATAATCTTGACTGTTATAATAGGGTACAGGATCTCATGGCTTCGTGTGGTTCACATTTAAACGTTAATGGATGTAAACACACCGGTAAGTATTAATTGCTTCGTTTTTAAATAACTGTTTCGAACATTTTATCTTCAGAATTTCAACTAGTGCATAAAACACAGGTTTAAGGCTGCTAATGTGAAATCCGAAGTAATAAATTTAGTAAGCCGAAAAGTCCATGTGTACATCATTTAAGAACACGATTATGCTCCATGCAACGTGACATTTTCTCAGCATTTCAACAACTTGAGATATTGGCAAAACTAATCTTCTAAAACGTGTGTTCACATTCTGTCCTGCCCGCGTGTAAACCCCTGCGAACCCCGTTGATCCTGCACCCAGATATTAGAGGCATTCTATGTCTGTAGGCGAAACCTAGGCCGGTACTCATCAACCAGTTCTTGACTTAAAAATAATAACAAGTCTTAGACTCAATACAAATACCTCAGAGTTTATATGAGTCGCGTTCTGAGAAAACTGGGCTTAATACATGTGCGTAAAGTGTCGTAAAGTGCGTAAAGGCGGAAGGTATCGTCCCTGATTAGCCTGTGCGGACTGCACAGGCTAATCTGTGTCGACACTTTACGCACATGCATTATGCCCAGTTTTCTCAGAACGCGACTCATATATACAGGATAAAAATGGTGCTTATGTCATTAACATATTGCTTTTAAACAAATAATTATACAATTAAAGGTGCTAACTGCCACACTTGACTTAAAATAGTTATATAAGATAAACGTTTCAAGAATAGTCTTTATTTTTAGACTGGAGTCCAAGAATCGGTTGGGGAAAACAGGTATAGTGCCCGCTTATCATAGTGGTTCGGTTAAAATTGACATATGACATACACGTGATCACTGTCAGTATAATGTTACTGTAGTAACATAAGGAAACTAATAATAACGGTTGTTGAGATTGTTAAACGAAGAATATCCACAGACTTGTATGACTGCGTGTATATGTATATATACCATATAGCACACCATAACAAGTAAATATATATGTATACTCTATTTTAAGTACAACGGTTCGTGATTGTAATAAATTATGTTTCAGAAACATCCACTCTACCGGTTATCATGAGCCGAATCGGTTTGAGTGCGCCGCCCCAGACCCCGGCCAGTGAGATAAAGCCCATAATAAACTTGTCCTTCCACGCCTGAGTCATGCGATTGATCAAGTACAGGGTGACAGGGCTGCCCATGCTGTGGGTAATGATGTACACCCGCTGGTTTTTGTTTTTGTAGTACGCCCTCTCTATCAACTGCTGGAGGGCGGTCAGATACCCTTTCAATTCATCTGTGTTACACATATTGAACGTTTTCAATTTAAATAAGTCTGGCTCTGGGAAAACGGGACTTAATTCATGTGCAGTCTGTACTGGCTAATCAAGAACGACACTTTCCCCCTTTACAGGATATTTGTAAAGAAGTGACTACCGTTAAACGAAAAATACTGTAAATGAGTAAGTGTAATCCATGATAAACATGTGCGGACCGCACAGGCTAATTATGGACGACACCGTACGCACATGCATTAACCTATTTATGCCTAGTGGACTCTCCCATCCTTCTAAATCGGATCAATTTATTTCCAAAATAAGGGATGTCAAGTATATTTATTTCTATATTTAGAATATTCCTTACAGAAATTCCTTTAAGCAAATAGCGCAGGCCTTAATAAGACGCCGCATTATGCGTCGTCTCATCTGGGTCTACGCTGTTTGCAAAGTCCTTTTTTCTAGACGTTATGCAAAGATGGGTTAAGCCCCCCTTTCCAGAGCCAGGCTCATATCCGAGTTTGTTCCATGTATAACTCGCTTTGTGTTTCGTTATCAATCGTTTTATCAAACGAATGAACTTCGGAATACATTTAATGCGAATTACAATGGCATCAGTCAATAATGTGTGTGAAACAAATTGACGTTTAATTTATTGAATGAAATAAATATAAATAATTGACAACTATATCGATTATAATCTTATTTTTTATTTACGTTTATGTTCGACAAGAATTGGTATGAATTTAGTTTTTAAACTTTCAAGCTTTGCACGAACGTAGTGTTACTGATCGTTTTATTCCAGAAGCATCACCTGATATGCAAATAACACAATGAAATAAAATGTGTTTAAACGAATTCAATGCGGTTTTGTATCTAGGGCGGAAATATTCCATTTAAACAAAGTTTCGGGTAAGTGGAACGTTGTCTGATCAAGTATTGTGTACAGAATCAGAAATTTATGAACTTCTTCTTACTAGGCGCTTTTCTGAAGTCGTACGGAGCTCCAAACACCGAAACGTTCCTCTTGTATCCCCATTTCACCATGGCCTGTACAATGTCGTTAAAGTATTTTGCTGGAAAGAAAGCGGCATTAATGCGTGTAAAATTTACAAAATAATGCATGCCCTCGTATGATCACAATGAATGATAATTATCATTATATATCATTATACTTATTTATTTTGTTGTAAATGAAATGATGCACATGCTTTATAAACAATATATACTCGATAATGACTAAGATGAATAGCAATAATCATCAATTGTAACGTGATTTATTAATGTTGGATATAAGTATGGTTTATTTTGTCCGTTAGATTCGCTTGCTCGACATGTGTTTGTCTCACTCCTCTGTTGTTGGCTTTAAAGATGTTGAATCAAATTGCAAGTATGTATAGATCATAATTTGTTGTCGAACAACCCATGACAGTAAAGATTGCAGATATTTATCAAAAGTAATTGGAATATCAACCTCGATGTCCAAATAAGGTTCAATGGAAATAACACATAATTATGATCGGTGGAATGAGTGGAAACAAACACGTGTTTTATGCCTGATAATCGACATTTCATTTGAATGTATCCCCATCAACTCCACCATGTGCACAATAGACAGAGAATATGCTAGATTTTTTTAAATTAAAAACACCAACACCATATATCCCTACTGTAGGAGCCTTCTTTATATATCCCCAAAAGACACAAAGTACTGGTTCTTTCCACGAAATAAATTCGAGAGCGTTTTAATAAGCCTGTTGCTTTCGATTAAATCAAGCCAAGAAAAAGGTCAAAACTAAACTACGGTTTCCGTTTGGGAGATGACTTACTCAGAGGGATTTTCACACTGTCCAGATACTCCACAGTTTCAGTAGTGCCAAAGCCTGGGATCATGGTTTCCACTCCCGGAGAGTTCTTTGTGGTCCTCGTAACGTTGTCATACTCCAGCCTGGAACCAATCCATACATATTATGGACGACTCCATAAACGTCTCTGAAAGATTATTTGAGCCTCTTTTTTTTGGGGGGGGGGGGAAACATTGCTTTAAGCATGTTCGTAAAGTGTCGTCCCAGATTAGCTTGTGCAGTCCGTGCAGGTTTATCAGGGATGACACTCCGCTTTTATTTTAGAGGACGTCTCTAATGAACAAAATTCCAGTTGCGGACTACTCAGGCTTATCTGGGACAACACTTTACGCTCATGCATTAAGCCCAGCTTTACCTAAGCGCCGCTCATTTATCTGCTATATCATCCAATAATCGCACTTGGTTATCGGCTAATAAGGGGATAGCTTTTTTTTATAAAAAAGGGCACGTGTATTTAATTTGTAAATTGTATAAATCTCTGCGGGTGTTTTTTTAACTTTTCGTGGCAATCCTCAGATCCGTCAATTGCATGTTGTTGTCAACTGTCAAGTGTTACGCAATACAGTCATTTAATAACAAATACGATGAAATACGTTAAAGTGCTTTAAAAGCCAAAAACAACAACAAAATAAAAAAATGATCAAACCACATTCCATGTACATCATTACATGTAAGTTGTACGGTGTGTGTTAAATATATATTTTTTAATGTTTTTATGTATATGCTTAGATAAACATTGTATAGATAAACTTTTTGATACAATTGGTAAGAACTGAAGAAAGATGTGATTAACAAAACAAAATCAGAACTGAACATTTTATTTAAATTTTCATATTGTATAATGTTTGATATCTAATTCGTTTTAAAATTCAAAAGCATATTTGACATATTTTGTAACTGTAACCGCCAACAAAACATGTGCACTGTTTAGAACAAATTGAAACTCAAGTGTTGATATTATGCATATACACAGTTTAGACTAGATTATCTGAAAACTATTGACAGCACACTGGCTAAATTCAAATCTTTGGGTGAAGCAAAGACAACCAACCAAGTCTATCAAAAAAATTAATACAAAAAAAGAACATTGTACCAAACATTCGGGAAAAAACAACAGGTTACCTCATGTTATCTAAGAAGCAATTTATCCACAAAAATGTGAGTTGTTTTATATCAAGCCAGAGGTCTGTAAAGGATTGTGTTCGCTTCTTGCAGTAGGAGGCAACCGTATGTGGTTTGTTGAGTCTGGCGCGTATTTGACTGCCGCCTAATCCCGGGACTGCAAATGGAATATGTGTTGTGATAGATTCGATTTTAGAATGCAATTTTGCACTTGAAACCATTAAGATAAGGACAAGTATTCCCCGCTAAACCCTTGTAGTTATGCATCGCGACGGCTCGGTTCCCTGTTATGACCACAGTGCGGCAACCCTAATGCTAAGTTTCCACTATCTCGATTGGCGTCACGATTTACATCATGATCTTTTATCAATTTATGCTTAGCGTCTAGAAAAAAGACCTTGGCAAACATCGTTGACCCAGATGAGACGCCGCATGATGCGGCGTCTCATCTCGGTCTGCGCTGTTTGCTTAAAGGAATTTCTGTTATAAATATTCTAAATATAGAAATAAATATACTAGGCATCCCTAATTTTGGAAAAAAATTGATCCAATTTAGAAGGAGGGAGAGTCCATGTCCACTAAGCTTAAATAGGTCAATCGTGAAAGCATCGCGGCAATCTCATCAGCTCTTATCAGATTTTGTAGTCAATGTTGTAGATCGTGTTATTTGTATAAAATTTCTAAACAGTTCAACAAATGTCTACGATTTACACTATGGTATGCGCTTAATTTTTAATCGAGAGCATCGTATAAAATCGTATTATTAAAATCGTATTGTATCGTGATTAAAGCGCAATAAATCTGATTTATTCTTATTTCTTCATCATGTTGATCGGAGTCGCTCTGGGTGATTTGTTGCAATTGCAATTATCGTCTAATTGGAAACGTTTTCGTATGTTAAATACTTAATGATTGTTTATTTTATTTGATACGATAAGTTGTTACAAACTCTAAGTATCATGTTTAGAGGAATTCACAATAGTTTTATTGCGCTATATCTTTTTTCAACGACGGATCAAATGGTGTAAAGTAATGATACGTGCGGGTTTATCTTTTGTTTATGATAAGTTCGGGTTTATCTTTTGTTTATGTCTCTTGGGTTACTTTTGCGTATGTTCTATCTGTAATTGTACCCAAAATAGGATTTATTCTGGTGAAAATGAATGTGAATATTGATCATAAAATACACTGATCGTCATTGTGCCTCAATTCTTACCCCCAAATCTATGTTCCGCCTCATTACGGTTGCATACACTTTTCATTATCATGAAATCAGGTAAATACGACAGTTGTTGAAATCTAAATGGTGGACTAAAGTGTTTCAGCTAAGTCAACAGAATATCCATTTTGCATTCAATGTGGATATTTTAAAAGATAATTTATTTTTCATGACAACCGTGTTTCGATTTTACCGGTAATACACATCAATAAAAACATATTTTATAAGTCTATTGACGTTTATGGTCTGATGGATTACTCCTTTTCATACCAGGACTATGAATCGACATGATTACAAACTGTACGAACGTTTTCTCACCTGACACAACCGACTTTTGATATGACCGAGTACTTTTTTTGTCATAGTGGAATCAAGTTTGACTTGAAAATGTTGTTTTTTAATGCAAAGATAGGGGATCAGTCAAAATGCTCTCTCAATATACGGTTTTGTCTGTCTGATGAAGACCACTGGTCAATAATCAAATAGATTTGAAACTTGAAACTTGCTAATTTGATGAAACGCCTATTTATATTATTATATTCAATGGCGTTGTACAAAACATATATATGTACATAAAATTGATAAAAAATAAGAGGTATTGATAATATTATGCAGCATTAATTAAAGGATTAATGATCTAAAAATGTGTGATATAAATAATAATGCTGTAAGGATCTTCAGCAATAAAACAATACCGACTACACTATTAAAACACAGGAAAAGTAAAATATTATGTAATAAATTGATATAACTAGGGTTAAGACAATAATTATAATGATAATATGAGCAAATATTTGGCAACATAAAGACAGTGTTTTTCATCAACTAAAAGGATACGTAAAAGGATATTTCTGCACTCTGGCTGTCAGATCCCGCAGCTACCTGTCATACTTAAGGACACTTCTTTTGGGTTTTAACCTTATTTGAACTATCGTGACTACAAGTCACAAATAGGCTGACCAAGTGTGACTACAAGACACAACTTGAAGGTTAAAATTACAGTATGACTATAAGACACAACTAGAAGGCCTAAGCATGACTAAAAGACAGCTGGTTGATGTAATTCAATCATTGAGCAAAGAAGCCCTAATGATTCTTGATTACCAGTCACTTGTACAATAAATATCCTTTTCGAGCAAAGAAGCCCGCACAATTCTTTAATTGCTTGGTCCTATGAGTCCTAGTGACAAATAAGCCTGCACAACTGAGTCTCGATTATTTTTTTATTATTTTTTTAAAGGTATTCAAATTAAAATAGGGTGTAAAAGTCTCTGAAGAGAAATATTTTCAAATTCCTATTGAAAATGTTTATTAATGCGGAAGTCCGGATGCTTGATGGAAGGTCATTCTACAGTTTCTGACCAACAACTCCGAAACTCCTGTCCATGAAAGTTTTTCTCTTTGTGCGTTTCACATCATAACATCCGTCATACGAGACGGTAGATCGTAGGTCACATGCTGGTACTTTTTCTATTAAAAGTTCTGTAAGGTATTTTGGCGCGTTACCAACAGAACAATTATACATGAAGTTCAGTAATTTGAATGTTATCATAGCCTTTACTGGTAGCCAGTGTAGTTCATACAAGGCATCTTTTGAACTGTCATATTTCTGACGGCCGAGTACCAATTTGGCATCCGAAACGATTATCTAGGTATATGCCATACATATCGTTCGTTTGTCAAGATTAAATGTTATCCTTTACAATACGCTACGAATGTAGTTGAGCTATCTTTAAGCCATTTATGCCAAGTGGACTCTCCCATCCTTCTAAATTGGATCAATATATTTCCAAAATAAGGGATGTCTAGTATATGTATTTCTATATTTAGAATATCTTTACAGAAAGTCCTTTAAGCAAACAGCGCAGACCCGGATTAGACGCCGCATTATGCGGCGTCTCATCTGGGTCTACGCTGTTTGCCAAGGACTTTTTTTCTAGACGCTAGACATAAATGGGTTAAGGACGCGACGATTTGAAAGCTGTCGGCACTTTTCGTACCTTTTACAACTTAAAAGAAATACAAAAGAATATTAAAAAAATAAGTCGACACAATTAATTTCATGAATATGTTATTATTATAAAGTGAATGTAAGATGTTCAACAAGGGAGAAAATTATTACAGAGTGTGAATTTGTAATCGGTTTAAGGGGGTTTGTATTCCTTCTTTACCGAATCAAATGCAATATCATTTGAAGAATGCAAACTAAAAGTTACTTGTTCACGGAGTATCGTTTTTTTAATTTGTTTGAATTTTTGGAGTAGTTTTGAATAATTATGATGAAAAGAAAACATATCAAACAAAATATTTATTCCTGTAGAGGGATTTTAACTCGATACTTTAGGGAGCAGAAGCTAACTTGGTACGATTAACCCATACAGGCTTTTGCGTTTGGTTTGTAGTTTACACGCTCAATCAAAATTTAAATATAAGTGCTCTCAATTGCATGTAAGTATGTTAAATATATTAAGATTCATAACGTCCGATAGTATTTTCAACATTTTGATGTGTATTATTTACAAATCTTCATGCACATTCATTATTGGCTAAACGAAATAATTATAATGCGCCCAACTTTGGATCATGCATTTTGGGGGTTGTGCCCCGTGCTCATTATTTGTTTCCTGATTGTGCATCTACATCTCAAGTATAATACTATAATGAATATTGTTGAATAATTCACTTTTTTCTCTGAAGAATTTTATGAAGAATTGTTTTCTCTACGACGTTTTATAACCAAAAACCACATTGTAAGATCTCGTTGATAAAACCATACATTCCCAGAATTGATATGCTACACACGGTTTGCTTGTTAACACTCGATGCTTGGGTTTAACCATTTTCCGAGCTCTCTGTGCTATTAGACGCGTTGTTAATTATGTATACATTATCGGCGGAGACGTCTTGTAAAAACCATTGCAATTAATATTGCAATATTGTTTTGTTACCCATATGTATACTAAAATATTTTATGATATAATGGCAGTACAAAATGACGTGTACGTACGTACCTAATACCACTGGGTTCAACATCGCTTTACATTGTACAACTCCTAAAAAAATAAATACTACAATTTGTGTCACAGCCATCTCCTTCGGCAAAAATTGATGGTTTGAATTATGAAGGATTGAAGAGAAACAACTCTACAAATCAAGGACATAAATTTGTACAACAATTGTTTGAACTATGATCGCTTAATGAGAAACAATTAACAAACGAAAGGAAATAAATTTGCACAACCATAACCAAAACTTTACTTAACTAGTTTCGATATTCATAGAAAACTGTCTTTGATGCGGAAGCATTTTGCGACCTGTCTACCGTGGAAACAAATGTACAATAGAAGGTATTAAATAACAGTATTTTGTAGTATTTATAATGCGCACGTACATTTTTGAGCATGAAGAAGTATCTAAAAATATTGAACTACAGTCCAACCTGTCAATAAAGACCACTCAAGGGATTTGATCGTTGTGGTCTTTGTTCACAGGTGGTCTTTATTCGCAGGGTCGATCAAAACTTTGCAAAATATGCTAGTAGTTTTTTAACAGGTACCTTATCTATGTATGTGCTCTATTGTTTGAATGTTTGAAGACTTATGCATGTATAATGAAATAAAGGATTGAAAACACAGTTTTGTTTTACATGTGTATATTTATTACATGTTGTATTTCTATTCCATTATGTTTTTATTATTTATTTAATTTATCATATACATGTACTGTATAAATAACTATTGACATATATGTATACGTACATGTACGTGTAATTCTACAAAGTACAAAATACACATAACATAGCAAACATTTATACATGACATATATGAATCATTACTACACAACCAGTAAAGTTGACAATAATGGGCAATAAATGACATCTGATATTTATATAAGACTGAATACATCCGTCAACAAAACACTTATGCGCTAAGTCATTCACTGACGCGAATTCCGACTCACGCTTAGGTCGTTTACTTTCACAGTTTACGTTCTCCTCGAATTCGTCCATAATCTCATGTTTACGCTTTAAAATGCTCTGAATTTGAGTTTTTCCTACACCAAGATCACTAGCCACTCGTCTACAACTGTGTTCTTTATCTAACAAACTAATGACCTTAACGCGTTCTTCCAACGTCAAGAACTTACGCTTGGAAGCCATGATGGTTAACTTGAACTGACAATTAACTTTTCTATAATCTATGAACGTCTTATTACGGAGACATTTAAGAAGAGAATGACTATCAAAATGTTTGTCTTTAATAGGCATCGTAAATGATATGAAACCGTTAATATCCTTAATGAGTTTATGAAAGCCCCAAATTTGTCTTTGATATTTTCGGCAATTAGTACATTAATCGCGAGTCACTTAAATACAAAGGCAACTTTTTACACTTTTGACAAACTGTCAAATGCATAAAAGAAGCAGGCGACTACCAATTAGCAATGAAGTTAAATAAACAAACAACTGCTATCGAGTGCAATAAACTGTCACTTGCCAATATCTCCATAGCGACCGACGAGTCCACTAGTAAGATGTGTATCACGTGACTACGCAGCGTCCTGGCGGTCATTTTGTTTTTTGAAAGTTGCGAAATCGTTGATTTTTATGATTGCAGTGGTCGTTTTAAGATATCAAAATAGAGATTTGGGAATGTAAAAGGGTGGTCGTTGGTCTTTGTTCACAGGTGGGCTTTATTCGCAGGTTCAATATATAGTGAAATCGTTCGGGAGGAAATCGGTGTGGTCGTTATTGACTGTTGGTCGCTATTAACAGGCGGTCGCTCGGGCAGGTTGGACTGTATTAGTATTTAACATCGTCCGTACATCAGAGCTAATGCTTGATTATTTACTGAGGGAATTTTTGTCTTACAAAACCGAAACCGAGGTTTTTATTTTAACACTAGAGTGATGCAAAAGTGCAATTTCACGAACTGTATGCAATTGGAAATATTAATATAATCATGTCCTCAAAATATAACTTTATTGTTGTTATTTTCGAATTTTTGTTTTGTAAAATAATTTTAAATATGATATGACCTTATTGACCTGTGAAACAAAATAATGATATTTTTTTGTTCTGTTCTCTTCAGCATTTGAGTCGTCGCTTCCTTAACCCATTTATGTCTAGCGTCTAGAAAAAGGCCTTGGCAAACAGAGTAGACCCAGATGAGACGCCGCACGATGCGGCGTCTAATCCGGGTCTGCGCTGTTTGCTTAAAGGACTTTCTGTAAAAATATTCTAAATATAGAAATACATATACTAGACATCCCTAATTTTGGAAATATATTGATCCAATTTAGAAGGATGGGAGAGTCCACTTGGCATAAATGGCTTAAAAATAGCGCAACTACATTCGTAGCGTATTGTAACGGATAACATTTAATCTTGACAAACGAACGATATGTATGGCATATACCTAGATAATCGTTTCGGACGCACGTCTAATCGAAAACGTTTTCGAAAGAATCTCAGCTGAACGTATGTTATCGATACAAACAGCCAGTTCGATTCATAAATGGGTTGACATATCAATGAAACGAACCACTTACTATAAGTTTAGGACTGTGCAGCATTATTAACTATTGTTATGTATTCAGTATATTTAGATAATGTACACAGCACGAGGTCATTAATTTCACTTTAAAATATATTTCTTCGGCATAGGTGAACGGAAACATTTGAAGAAAAAATTGTTTACATCTTTTGAAGAAACGCGAAGACGTCCGTAAGACCCATACGAAGAGCACTATCAAAATACATTATATGGGCCGTGCTCTGTGAAAAGGGGTTTTAATGCATTTGCGCAAAGTGTCGTCCCATATTAGCCTGTTCAGTCCGCACAGGCTAATCAGGGACGACACTTTACGCTTTTATGATATTTTCTGCTTAATGAAAGTCTCTTCTTAACAAAAATGCAGTTAAGCGGACTGCACAGGCTAATCTGTGACGACACTTTACGCACATGCATTAAACCTCTTTTTCACAGAGCACGGCGCATATACATTGTATTGACAGTCAACACAAAATAGTCTATAAATTGTGCTAGTTTTATAACAGTATATAAACGTTAAAGTTGATATAAAATGTATACCACATTCTTATTTTCGGCGAGAACAAACATAACAACTAATGTTTATTATAAAAAAAAACGACTGCACTATTTTGAAATACATTATTCGAAACTAACCATTTATATAGATATATTCGTATATAAACTGACAATAGAAGAACTCGTTGACTATATAACGATACACTGTTTTAAGACGTTTGAATATAAATGAAGTTCTGATTATAATAATATAGCACCAGAGTCATGCAAAATGGGTATTATGCAATATGGAGCCAGCGAAACTCAAACTTCTCAACTAATTTCTCCATGACGAGGGTAATATTTATCCATGAATTAGCATGCTGGATGTGAATAACCGTATATTGCTGGAAACATTTTCATGAAAGTCAGTCGAAAAGTAATTTCGCTCAGTTTATTAAATTTAGGTATCGAAAACAAAATACATGAATCGCATTTATATCAAAATTTTTATTGTAATAAACAAATAAAAATACACATATAGCCCTAGTATTTATTCAAATAACTTGCTTGTTGCAATGCATGTCTGTTCAATAGTGAAGGCAATTGTCAGTCTAGGTATTCCTTCATTGGAAGTCTAACCTCCACAGAGCGTCTAACCTTCACAGAGCGTCTTAGCTCCGCAGAACGTTTAACCTCCGCAGAGCGTCTAACATCCGCATATCGTCTATCCCCCACAGAGCGTCTAGCCTGCGCAGAGCGGCTTCATGGCGATCATATTCTCCGCGCAAGTCAATGGAAGCTGGACGACCTTAAGCAGGAATTCGCACACGGTCTTCATGCAGCCGCAGCAGGCGGAGAAAGGCAGCAGGAACACGTACCACCAAGCGACGAAGAACGCCACGGGCCAGCCAATGAACCAAAGGATCAGGAACCAAAGTATCCCCCAGAGTATGCCGGGGCACAGCCCTCCGCGACCGCGACCTTGACCTTCGCCAGCGCCAACACCCATGACCTACTTTTGACTACTTCTTTTTTTTCTGACGCGGCTGTGTTTGGAATGATTGCCTTTGGAAAGCACTCTCTAAAATAAGATATTAATTTGACTGGTGTCATTTAATTTTTTTGAATGGTTTCATTTTATGTTAAACCGTGAATTTCTTTTCAATCCAAGACCAGACTTGATAATGTACGTTCATCCGTGAAAAATGTGTTATGTTATTATTATGAGCATTCATTAATGTCTTGACGATCTTTCGTCGGTCAATGTGAGTCTGTTAATTTACAGTTGTTAGATGTAAGCAAACAGTGTCACATACCTTTATATCCTTCGATTTAACACGATTGGTTGTCTAAAATTCACAAGTTGAACATTTACGTAGTTTTGTTCTTCTAAATTTCAGTTAATTCTAAGACAAATAGCTGCAATACTTTATTTAAAACATTATATTTATTTTGTTTCTCTATTTTTACAGTAATCAATACAACACATCATACTCAGTGTCTACCTTAACATGCACCAGTGAAATGTTAAAATAAGCATTTTTATGAACAGTATTTGGCTTTACAAATGTGTCCAATGAAGTTTTCACTCCCAATTGAAACGTATACTTGGTTCGTTTCAATTGCATCAATTCGCGTTGGTGTTGTTTGTTTTGTTACTAAGATGCTCTAATGGAACATTCCATTTTCACTTTAAGGGTGGGATATTAAAGATGTCAAAACTGCTTATACACAAACTAAATTATAATCTTTAGCTGACAACGTATTTAAATTAAATACATTATATTTTTGATAGCGAATGTCATACAAATTTACTTATTGATGTATACATTGTTAATAATTAAACTCGAGCAATATTTACATAAATCCGTGGCAAGAAAAAACAACAACCACTTGTTATGTCAAAGATGATTTGTATTTAGAAGCTGTGTCTGATTAAATATTTCGGGACGATGGAAAAATGCACAATCGAGTCACTCAATCAAACGTTTATTTCAAGGACATTACACATCATTCATTTTCATACGAAGAAAAACACGCGGTCAAATGTTAAACTCACGATATCGAACGCACTTGCACCTATGAAAACTAATGCATATGATCACGCTGGGTATGGGGAAACTTTGATAACAGATGGCACTTCGATGCCAGATAACAACAAAAGCCACGCGCGAGAGGTGAGTTCATCAGTTTAAAAAAAAATTATACCATATAGATTAGTTTTTTTAGACAAGGCGCATTGTTGAGTTTATAAATGGTGTATCCTTTTCTATTGCAAAGAAAAACATCACGGAAGGATGTTAGATTTTTCCCCCCATAAATAGAAAATTAGGTTGGAAAACAGCATAAACTGGATGAACATAAAACATTTTCAACAAAATGAAACTGCATGTAGAGTAATCACTGTGCTTGAAATACTGAAATTTTGATAGTATTCAATGAACTATAAACGAAGATAGAGCATTTTCTAATAGGTTGTATTCATGAAGTTTTGGATACTTTGATTCCCGATATAGGGCACTTCGGAAAACAGAGACTTTCAACAAATTGGGCATTCTGATAACCGAGTTTTATCTTCTACCTGAAATGCATTTATGTTTATTATGGCTATTCTTGCCAAACATTTTGAAGTACGAATCAATTTGCATTGTCAAGCCCAACACATTGGGTATCTATGCATAACGTAATTACATACAATTTATATAATTAATATTATAAGAGCAAATTTTAAATAAGATTCAAATGCTTATTTCTGCAGTAATATATTTCAAGTGACGACCGAAAATAATCGTCTAAATAATAAACTTGTTTTTAAGTGGTAAATTGAGATTAAGAGAATTGAAAATACAACGGATCATTTCGATCAACACGACTGTGTTCAATTGAACTTATAGCAGGACTCTGGATAAGGGGATCAAAGGGTCTTAAAGCGGCTTTTTAACCTTATAAAATCCTCTGTCATTGGTGCTTATTAGAATAGCATCATGAAGACGATACTAATGCGCAGCAACAAAGTTTAAAAGAGATTGGACAACTCTCTTAATATTGAGTTTTACACTTCCCTTTTATTATCATATTCCAAAGGGATAAGAACATGTTTCGGTAATTCGTTTTTAATTTACGTCATTACATACATTTTTTTATATAATGCCTGCTTACTATAGCAGTATTCAACAGCGAAATCTGCATTTCTGATTCACTAAATAGAGTGTGTTTTATCTGGTAAAAAGTGTCGAGTTATCTGGAATCGAAGTGTCATTGTCTTTGAGATGACCGGTAAAAGAAGTGTCCATACAAATTTGGCATCCGACTCTTAAAACATTTGAATTTCCTCAAATACGTTATTCAACTAAAATTTAACATGTTGTAACATTTATGGACATATTGATCTTGAATTTCGATTAGTTGGCAAGTTCTTGATTTATTTCCAAGTATTTTTATTTTGTTGAAATAAGTACTGATTATCGAATTCATGACGATTATCGATGAAATTTTATCTCTTTTTTATAATCCACTGTTTTTTTCACGACTTTCTTGCTCCGAAATACTATACCATTAATCGACCAAACAATGCTACGTGTTTGAAAACCAAATGAACAGAACATAAATGCATAAAAGCTGAAGAACTCAACTCTCGCACGTGGCTTTTGTTGTTTTATGGTATCGAAGTGCCATCTGTTATCAAAGTATCCGCATACCCGGCGTGATTATTTAATTGTAAGAATAAACGATCTTATAATCATGTTTGCTAAACAGCTTTCAGTATGACTGGTATTGACTCTCAATCTTCAACGTTTTTTCATCAATTTCGATATATTTTAACCATACATGGATAAATCATTAGACTATTTAAATAATGGAACATTAAATCCTGCCTGTCTACCTTTAATATCATCATCGATTCCGGTTCTTCAAGCGTAAAATATAAATCGATGTGCACTGCTTGCCTGTTTATTTTTGAAAAGGTATTGAATAGATATCTTAAACGCACTGATAAATATATCACTTATGTTAATGTTGAGCCTGTTGAAAACTATAAATGAAACTGAAAGAACATATTGATTATGTTAAATAACCCAAGTGGGACAAGCTTATTTTTTTAAAGATATGTTAGTTAAATGTAATCCCATCAGTTTTAAAAACAACGTAAAACAAATGTTAAACAATACCCTCCACCCAATTGCAATCAATATTTTATAAGAACAGTGCGTAAAAGTTTGATATTTCGGAAGGTTAACCAATAAACAATTAAAGCAAGTCATTCATTTGTAACTTAAATGCATGCATCTTAATCGGTAGTTTAGCCAAATACCAGAAGATCTAAAAAAAAAATTGTCAATTATATCATTTTAACCTATTCTTTATATAACAGTTGTGTTATAAAATGAATTAATTGATCATTTTCCAAAAATACGAAAGGTTGTGAACGAGTCCCTTTAACACAAATAGACATTTTAGAGGATTACATGAAGTGCTAGATTATCGTCGGTATCTTTTACCATTGTTCATCTTAAATCAACTGATCAACTTCATCATCAATTGAATTTCTCAAGATGGTCCTCGAGGTTAATAAATGTCGTAATAATCGAAACAGATATCTCAACAATTGGTCTGTAGCTACATGTAAACCAAGGCATGGATGAAGCAATTGTGGGGTTTTATCAGTTTTAAACAACAGGTCATGATTAGAAAATGGAAACATCGGGCAATTATAAAGAGGAACCTGACCTTTGATTAACAACTGCAAATCTATTCCTTAAAATATTTTCGTTTCTTCGAGGTTTAAAAGATGTAATTTAACAAAACCAATTCATTTTATTACAAATAGAACAACGCCATTACCACATATATATTTACTATGTCCAATAAAATACCACATAATAAGAGTTATCGTACAACTATGTCATATTCTCATATATGTTTTAATCTTTATCAGAATTAGTTTTATATCTTGATGTGCAAAACAATGTAATTTTCAAACACCTCACATGAAAAAAAATAGAACAACAGAATTGGAAATCAATATTTTAAATGTCACTAAACTGAGTAATTATTAACGTTAAAGTAATATGATTATCGTTTGATATCTTGTTCAGCAACATATTTGCTTGTATAAATTTATTACACAAGTAAAAGTGTGCATTTGAAAATCTGCGTACTATGGTTGTTACAACAATTGAACACACGTACGGAATCTTAATGGAATTTCAAGTAATTTTTAAACGTAAGCACATTCCTTTTACACTCAGATAGTTAATATATATTAAGCTTAGCGGGATATTTATATGAACAAATTTGGTTAAAGTTTGTAATGTAACTATCAACTTTTCAGTGAACAGGCTAAATCATGCACTTTGGTTCTACAAAAATTTACACTTGTATTTCTGATTGTAACTTGAACTTATAGGCATTTTTTGACAAATACACGTTATTTCTTAAGCACATTAATTTTGTCATCCCTGTCCTATTGGATCCAATTTTGTAAAGCATAATATGGTCAGATTTAAAATATAATATGCAATAAAATAGTTTCGTTTCCGCTATAAACATTTATAAACATGGTATATCACATGACCATAGTTTTCTCAAATTGCATTCTTTTTTCAATATACTTGCATTAGAAAGAAAAACATATACATGTATGAAGCAGAACGAGAAGTTTTGGTATATCAAACATTAGTTAAAGTTAAATTATTTTTTAAATATGCTGTCTGCAATTAATTTTTTAACTTCGCTAATTTTCAAAACAAGAAGACCCTTTTTACAAGATTATGTTGAATATGATTAACTGATCAAACAGTGTAGCTGTATCGCGATTTCTTTCGTCTGACAAATATTTAAAATATTGAAAACAATTTCAGTTTTGATTTAAAAACCTTTATATTGTGATCAGTTGGTAAAAACCAATCTGAAAAGTCTAACATTGTATGTCTCGAGATAAAATGCTTCATTTATAATTTTAGACGCAACTTAATGACTTTTAAAATTAATGGTCTGTGCAGTAGCTGTAAAGTAGCATATATAGTTATTTAAAAACCAAATTTATCTAACATTAAGAAAAATTCGTTGAATCAATGGAATCTCTTTATTCACACAGATTTTGTTTTCCCCTGAAACCAATAACACATACACTTTGGCCTTACAACTGTCGGATACCTCTTCCAAGGTATAATAAGCATAACGAGTAACCATGTAAGTGAATTCATTAGTTTGATTCCTCAAAATGGAATGTTGGTGATTGTGCTCATGCATCTTCTTTATCTTCGGTTTGAACAGTTTACACTTTAAAAAAGTTTGCTTATTGGTGGGTTGAATGCATATAAATGTACTCACTATAGTATATTAATAAGACCATGTGGTCCATTGCAAAACACATCTACATATTAATGCTTTTTACTTTTGTTGACAAATATTGTAAAAAAACATATTTTATTAATTTGCTTGTATTTTTGATATTGTAATATCTTGTATACGAGTATTAATTTAAGAATATATAGATTTTTCTGTTTTTGTTAGGATTTTGTTAACTATGTCATGAGTTAAAAAAAAAAGATTGTTACTATGACTGTTGCACATTGAATCGAAGTTCATTCACAGTGATTTGAACTTCACATGAACTTTACAAGTACTTTAATGTTCTTAATCATGTGAATAGCTTGCTTTTTAAATGTTGTCGAAAGTCCATCGTGACAATGTGCTGCATTTCAGTGGGTAGCATCCGTTCAGAGTATGAAATTTATAGTGTTCGTTGTCATGACGACATTGATCCCGCCAGAGACACATACCGTCCGAACGGAATGACATGTTGTGACAACGATGGTTGCTGTCGTAATGGTTACACTTGCTGTACGAATACCTGCTGCTATGGCCAAAACTGTTGGTAAGTCTTTGTATAAGAGCTTGTTCAAGAACGATGCTAGTTTTGTTACCACATACAACATGATTGTCGATGTGTAGTATTTATCTATGTGTATTGAACTGAGTCGAACTCGTTAATCATCGCATGTAGTTAATGAAAGAAAATAAGCTATCCTTCTTCTGGTGATGGCTATACCATAACTTTTGTTGGTAACAGTTCACGTAAGCTTAATTGCTATTAGGAAATCTTTAACATATTCTAATAATCCCTTCCCCAAAGAAACACGCATACTACAACACATTATTTGCGAAGATACACTAACACACCGCTGTTTTATAGCCCAGACCTCTCCAATTCATTGCATGCTGATTCTCACGACCTCTCAGATGAGTTGAATGCAGGAGTAATTACAGGAATCGTCATAGGGTCACTGGCAGAGATAGGCCTGATGGCCGCCATGGTTATTATAGCAGCGAAGCATAAGATGAAGAAAACAAAAGTCGGTAGTAAGTGCTAAATTTCGTTTACATATTATTGTTACAATGTTTTTAATTAGCTAACATAGATAAGAATTCGTCCAATATTATTATTTGATGAAAACTAATTTGCCTATTGAGTTCGCCTAAGCTCAATAAAAGTTATATATACTGATATGGTAATGGATTGTATTTAATCAAAATTAAATTAAGAAATCAATTTTGGATATGAGTATCATTATCAAAGCATTGGGAAGAATATGTTTACAGGAACGCATACATACTTTTAATAACACACATGTAGTTCTTTTGCAGGCGTAGGTAATTTAGAACCACATATGCCCATTGCCGATGAAACTGCTGCGAATGGAAATAATTCCCTTATATCGTAATCAAAATTGCTACTGGAGAAAGAACAATCAAATTCGTCCTGAGAAGAGTGTTAGATGTTTATCGTACTTCACATAGACACACTCACTGTTTTGTTTTAATAAACAGTTGATGTAACTACTTTACGTTATAAAATGTTTAAACATACAAATGACAGACGAATTTTCACGATCGAGTGGCGGAGTCACGACAAAATGACCTGTTTTATATTGAAATGAATTTTGGAGTCATAAATATGACGGTCATATAATCACGCAATTGTGCCGTACTTGGAAAACCACGGTGGTCTTCCGAACATTTTATTTGAAAGCTAATTTACTAGTTAGAAACTTACTGCACAGCCTACTGAGAGGAATAAAAAACATCCATGAAATCTTTGACATGGTGGGTTTATTGAGCTTAAAATAGAATTATTTAAAAAGAGAACATGACGTCATCTTTATACTACGTGACATGACATATAATCGAGAAATACAGAATGCAATATTAGCTTCAAGAAATTTAATTTCTACTCCTTTTACATGTTTGTTGTTCTAATCGTTCTAACAATAAAGTATCAGTACGCAATGGAATGTATTGTTGATAATGAAATGTATTTTTGACAATACTAGTCTGAAACCAGAACAGTCAAACAATAAGAAAACTAACATTGGCTGCTCGTGTTTAAAGTATTAACTATGGTTTTTAATATGGAACCAGGACCATGGAACCTGGGAAATTATTAACTATGTTCTATGTACACTTACTATACGATATAGTTATATGCAGCCAAAAATAACGCGGCAGTGTTTTTAAATCATAATTTGTGGAAATTGCCACTGCCCGGACTTTTAACAGGTGCACACAACCGATTGTTTAAGTTTGTTCAAGTTTGTAAAAACAAACAACGTAAATAGCAAAATGCAACGTTAGGCCGAGAAAAAATGTGTAAAATTGTGTTATTTAAAAGGGTGACAACTTTTGCATCCTAAACAACACATATGCTTTTAGCTTATTCGCTTTTCCAAGAATCAAGAAGAATTAAGTGTATGATACCGACAATGAAATTGGTCGCTCATGTTAGTAAAATAAAGCACACATTTATGCAAACTCAGTAGTCATTTAGGTACTGACGTCAAAATAACATGGTTATATTGCATAAATGACCATTAAGATTTGTAACAAACATACTTATGAACCTGATAAGCTAGTTGTTAACAATTTATATATTCATATAAAAACGTAACTTCGAGCATACTTATGTACATTTAATATTGCTGTAGTTTTCATTAAAAATTAGTAATTCCATTACAGTAGCCCGGTTGGCATGTGAACAGCAAAAAAAATTAATATAAACTCACACATATTATCATCTATTAAACATATTGCAAAACTCTTAAACCTCGTAAAATACCATTATAAAAATAGTTGTTACTGAGAATGTTCTTTATTTTGTTTATTTTTAACTTAAACTATTTTTTTCCACGATTCCTTACAATTGAAAATATTATATTTGCATTGAAATTTTATACTGCACACTTGATTAAGCTTAAGTTATGCATAAAACAGTATGCAATAACAAGTATTGTTTACATTAACAGACCTAGAATTCCGTAGACTCTGTTTTATTTGAAGCTTACTTTTCAAAACGATGATTGTCTGTCATAAAAAAGCGACTTGTACTATGTGCACTGTCAGTTTGCAATTTTAATCTCCAGGAGCATGTGCCGTTAGCTTCCAGATAGCATATTGACTTCTAGGTGGCCTGTCTTGATGCCCACAGTGAACATATTTCTTTAGTTTCTGCATCGTTCTGGCTTTATTATATGACATTGAAATGACTATTATCACTCGATTTGCAGTTGTAGTGTTTTCTTTATCTTAATTGTTTGCACAGATGATGATGCGATTAATATTATACTTTTTCTTTAATTAATCCCTAAAACGTGGACCAGTGCACATTTTGAACGATCCAACCTCCGCGTAGAGATTTGACGGGAACAAACATAGCTGGATCAAATCCCCGCCATCATAACCAACCAAGTGATGATAGCCTAACCACGTGGTTCACTAATTTTACCGTTGTTATTTTTTTTTCAAATATAGGTAATTTATTTTTTATTATGAACCTAAACTTATAAACAACTTTCAGAATGTAAAAGGAAATGATACATCTTTTCATAATGTAATACTTAAAACAAAAAATAAATTCTACCAAACCTATATATATATATATATATATATTGGCGTTCACGAATTCCGTCAAATGGCTTATGTTTACTACACGGGTGTATTTCGTTATAATTTTATCTGATTACACCCTTTTCATTGCCGAAATGGCGCATTTAATTGTTCTTAAATTTACTTAAGTTGTGAAAAATGTGTGAATTTTAAAAACAATTTAGGAGACCAAAAGACCATAATTTATCTTGTGTGTAACGGTTGTGATGTGACTTCACATCCTGTGTCAGGGATGAGATGTGACATCACATTATGTGTGTCACGGGTGTGATGTGACGTCACATCCTGTGTGTCACGGGTATAACATGTCGTCACATCCTGTGTGCCACGAGTATGATGTTACATCACATCCTGTGTCACGGATGTAATTAGTCATTCTGTCAAATATCAAGACAGATTTACCAATACTTCTTTTCGTTACTCGATCTATTTCAACGTGGAAAAGTGTTGTTGTACCTAGTTAGGTATTGGGGGTAAGGTATCTTCCCTACCTGCTCCCTTAGGTTTTACAAATATCACAAACCTGTTTTGATGGATTTCAATCCATTACATTTGCGTTACAGGAGGGAATCACGTATGTTCCAAATACAATCGTTTGTTTTTCGACAGTTGTCGGCTTGTCTGTCCACATGGCGGCGAAATGCCACGGTTACCAGTACGAATGTCCTGTGTGTAAAGTACGATTTGCAAGTGTGTAGTGGTGTGGAACCCGTCTTACTAAATGGACGTTAAAAAGATAAAGTTCTAGTTTCAAAGTAGTTGAATTGGGTACAATGTACTGATAAACTTGATGTGTGATAAAATTTTTAGCATGTTTTTTTTGAAATAAATAATATACAATAAAATAATACACCTTCATTTAATTATCCTTAAGGTAGTTGAACAGTTTAATGTGTCTTTACTGTATTGTCACTGATCACTCACAATTTCTACTGTATTGATCATTTGACAACAGCTTTGTATCTCTGTGTCTAAAACTAGAATTGCAGTAGTTTGTTTTCGTCTAGGTGCAGCGGATGCGTTGACTGAATAGCGAGCAGGGGGTCTGTGGTTCCATCTCCACCATTGTTTCTTTCTTATGATATTCTCAAAAGGTACGCTGCACTCGTTCTATCCAAGAACAATGATCAATATTTTCTTAGTAAGCAGAAATTAATTCGACGTAATCGATATAAAATAAATAGGTTAAACGTTTACTCATGACACATCTTGCTTATATTTCCAGAGATAACCCAAAAGATGCAGTCGCAGTCGCATAGTGATGACAACGTGTATCCTTGTCCACAGTGCGGACTTCTATTTTACGTGCAGAGATAAACTGAAGGTTCACTAAGACGAACATTCATTGGTAGAATTACTTAGTGTCAGGATCAGCTTAAAAAGTTAAACGATTTGTTTGCTCGCAAACATTGTGTGGGCGACTTGATTGCCCGCTTTAACTTCAGTTTTTTGTTATTTCCTCGAAAATAATTACCGCGTTGTGACGTGTCCTAGGTGTGTCCTGTTTCGCCTGCCCATGTAAATACTTGTTTTTCAGTTACAACATTTATGAAAATTTTATTTAATCAAATATAAGATTAAATGAAAAATCGACAAAATGGTAGACAAATAGCATTAGCAACGAGCTATAGAACTAAACTATGTGTAGATGGCACACTTCTATATATTCCCATGGTCGGTTTTCAAAAATTATTTTGGATGCGGATGATTGAAGTTTAGTTTTTATTTCCGTTGAATTTTAAGGAGACGAATTTGAATCAGGTTCCCGATGAAGCCAACGTCATGGATGAAATAAGCGCCTCTAGTGATGATTTCACAGCCAACGGTGATGTCACAAGTGTTGAGCCAAAGACGTTAGAGATAAATCAGACATTGAGAAGGATGGCATGAAACCGGAAGTAGCGACATGATCAACATAAGTTCATTTCCTATAAAGCACTGTTATCTGGATTTTTATTTATTCAATATATTATCACTTCAAGGAACACCTTCTTAAAATGATCTCTTCAATATCTCAGAAAAATGTATGTTTGTGAATTATAAAGTCATACATAAAACTTAACCTCTGTACCATTTGATTTCAGGATATTATCGCCCATGAACATTCCATTAACACAAACGTTTATTATATTTATTTTTGAAATTTATAGTAATGCTTGCAGAAATAATATATTTTTGCACATGATGAATTTTAGCAAAACATCACTAAACTGTCGTTATTTATGATTGTGCAAAATGTTTTGACATGTGTGTATGCATAGATGTGTCTAATATTGCTTAAAAAATTGTTTCATTGCTGTTTGATATGATAACAGTTACAACAGTTGTTATTATGTCATTAAAATATACATATATAAAGCAATTTCTTATTTTATCATAACTATTTTACTAACTAATAACAACAAATTTGCATATTTTATTTAAACATCTTTGCACAAATAGCATACATGTCTTAATGTATTAATCAACGTCAATAACGTACGTTCCTGTCTTTAACCATGTGTATAACGTTTTAATTATGTATATGCTCATTTCTAACCCGATTTATCAATTAACATTATAGTCTCAATAACGCAAATCCGGAAGATATTTCTCCGTAACAACTACTTAAAATCACGCGCTGAAGTATGAACAACCTCCATTGTTAACTTTTGTATAAAGTTTAAGTGTGTGGGCATCCATGTCGAGACAACTGCATACGTTTATAGCTTAATATGTTAAGTCATGTACTTTATTGAACATTACCATGTTTACATGCATCCCCACATAACGCTTAAAAAAAAGATTTGTGATACTAAACGTAATTATAAGGACATACAGGAGAATAAGTATGCTTTAAGGCTAGATGAATCGTCACATTTTTATGTATTGGTCAGTGAAGTATATACTAACAAGTACAAGCAATACAACTTAGACGCCTTTGTTCAAACTTTAACAGAAATATAAAAATTATTGTTGTGTTATGCTGCATTGGTCTTAAAACACTTTATTATTTCACTTTATTTAGTTTTGTCTCATCTACAGATTATCACACCATTTCAACAAGAAACATTCACAATGAGAGCTGCATGCAGCCACTCGTTTACATCCTTGAAAGAGGTTATGAATGTATATATGCTTTTATTCGCATTTAAATAGAACTAAAAACTAACAATTTAACTATAAAACAAAATATGTGTTGGAACCATAATTAAAGGGACTTATTCACAGATGTTCAAAAAATATTAAAATGTCATTACATATGTTTAAAAAAAATATAGATTTATATTATTTGCAACTTATTGAACAATAAATAAATAAACAATATTGCCGTCCCCGGGTTTCGTACCCAGGTTCTCTGGCTCGCGCAACCACTGCATCACGCACCCTTTCAAATAGTGAAGGGAAACATAACCGGTATATTTATAGTCGACGTTTTTTTCCAAATTATCCGGGAAAAACGTTACAAATACATTATTATTTTACTAATTTCGAATGATGATTCTCCGTTAATGAATCAATATTTTATACTGTTTCTGAGTGCAGAGCGTTCTGTCGCTTGTTCAAACACAATGCGTACATTCTTTTTTATTTATGACAAATATTTTGAATATAGTTATTTTACCAAATTGTGTATGTGCGTTATAGGTCGTCCCAGGTGTGGGGAGGATATAATCTCCTGTATAGACAAAATGTGTCGTCCCTGATTAGCCGGTACGGACTACACAGGCTCATAAGGGACTATACTTTACGCAAATAGATTAAGCCACGTTCCCAGAGCGTGGCTAATATATATATATATATATATATATATATATATATATATATATATATATATATATATATATATATATATATATATAAGAGTAAAAAATATTGGTGTTCTACTTACTTGTTTTGTTTTGATATTTTGCATAACAAATTGAAAATTTAGAGGGTTTTGGGAAGGGTCCAGTCCAAAACGAGGTCTTCCACTATGAAGTCTTCTCCGATGAAGTCTTTGTCAAGCTGAAATAAAAAATAAAATGTTATTTTGGTTTCAATTATATTAGTATTGCAGCAAAAGTTTAATAATTAAATCATTAAAATATTTAAAGAAATGTAAGAAGAGGTAACATACTTGATAACATATCCCACTCTCAATATTTAACTAATTATTAAGGCATATCAATGTAAACTTTTGTATTAAAAAGTGTGTGTGAATACTTGTTGTTTCGTTGATTGGAAATCAATCTATAGCTCGTTGCTAATGCTATCTTACATATTACAACATGCCGTAAAATATTATTTTACACGTCTTGTGAAGAACGTAAATTTGTATTATTGTTTTTCCCTCTTTCTCGGCCCCTCGCGTGCTGTATTCTCAGGCTGCATTATTCGACCATTTGTATTCGAAACGAAAGTCATAGACCAAGGTATCAAGAATCTTATATATTAATCGTTGTTAACTTTACGGGCGTCATGGTCATTGCGGCATGGTTCAGTTGTAAAATGCTATCACAGCACGTCCTCAACATCAATATTGGTACCATTACTTCTTTAGTTGGGTAAAACTACTTCTTAAAAAAAAATAACGTTGTTAAATTGTTTTCATGATATTCGTATGATAAAATTTGAGGATGCTGCCTTATATCTTCAGCAATTTAACGAGACCAGTGCACCGACCCGAAGTTATAATTAAATGAATACAATTAAAACATTTTCTACGGAGGCATTTTTGTTGTTGCTGTTGGTCAAACTGATGTAGTGCTTTGATGTCTATGAAAATCATGCAACATAATCATCTTTTCTAATGCACGTGTACTTGTCTTTGTTATTCGCGTGTTTGGTTGTTTATTTCTTTACTCGTTTTCGTAATGTACGTGTGTTATCCCCTCCCGAACTCAAATGTGGAACTCTACTAAAATAGTGTGTACCTTTACGCATTATGTTACTAACACCACTATAAAGGGCTATAAAATAAGTAATTACATCTTATCACAATTTCGAAATCTAGTCAATGTATAGAACATGTTAATAGGATTAAGCCTATGTTTCATACTCTCATTGTCAGTACACACGTGATTTGTAGTTGTTTTTATTTACCATGCGAACATCGTGGCCGTGATGAACAGTTTTTATTAAAATGCATCTATTATAAACGAACTTTACTGATTTACAATAGTAATTTTCGGATTTCAGTGAATACATTTTTTGCTAAGTAGCTTAACCAAAGTCATTGGGTGTCTGAAGTAAAATTATGTAGTATAAGAGAAACCTGTCATCTACTAGGGATTAACCAGGTGATTTCTAATTATATGTATTCATCATGTGAACTACGTGTCGCATTTATCAGTTTTAACAAATTGCAATGCATCCAATCACTTATACTGAGTACGAATAATGATTATCGGACTCTCGGATTATAGTGAATACATTGTTGTTGTCCTTTGTTATCACGTAATAATCCATGTACTCGGGTTCTTTGCATTATTATTGTTATTCACACATAGTTATCATGATCGTCTGTCAATTTTCCGATATTTATTTCACATAGGTGTAAGTAACAGATATTAGCCTTTGTAACTGGGGATTAGTCTAGCTATGGTTTAAGTCTTATACTGTAAACGCAAATGAGATATTCTGACCACTATTTACTGCAGATATTGATGTTATGCTTGTGCTACTGTTGTTTTTCTGTCTTTATGTCAAACGACACTTCTCAGGGTTCATAATTGACTTTATTGTTTATATATTCGCTTAAAAAATACTCTCTTCCATTATTTTGTTTCAAATATCATGCCAATTGTATTATTGTAAACTAGGATTACAAAGCCATAGATCGTTATTTATGCTAGTTTTCAGCTAATAACGTAATAACATATTTTAATAAACCTATATTATCCAACTGTCTTATTCCCATTATGTTTCTTTTTTTTTCTTATCCTTTTTGTTTTTTGTGCATTATTAGTCCTGTCCAGCATATGCCAAGAAGTCGCAAGAAATGATATTTATTTTTGTAAAACCTCACGGCCATTCAGTCATTTATGTGTTTGTGTTAAACTTTTACCTAATGGGTAACGATATTGCTGCATTTCGAATGACTGTGGGGTTATTTTATTCAAGTAAATATTGTTGTCGTAAAAAAAGTCGTTTACATGTGGAGTGCATCAAACGAATTTGTTTTATTTCTCCTCACCCTTTTCGGGCTATCGCGCGCTTTACTCTCAGGTTGCATTCGACCGTTTGTCTTTGAAATGAATCTGTTATTGATTGAGGTTACAATATAGTAAAAGATTTCCTACACAAATTCAATGTACAAGCAATGACTTTAACGAAAAATAAAGTCAAACTTTTGCGCATAGAGACCCTCATAACCATACCTTTTCTCGAAGAGCATTCCAAGCCGAATTGATTTAAGCAATAAAAAAGATAGGTCACGCGGTATGTAAGAAAGAACTCGTCACGAATCAAAAGTCACTGTTTTACGGCCATCTATTTACCGGCTTCTATCCAGTTCATGAGGGTTTCCTGCCATCTGTCAAAGTCTTATGTAGTCTCCAATCTTCAGATAAAAGAGTGAATTTCTAGTAAACAACAATATTTTCCCTGCCACATGCACACAGAAATATACTCAAATAAAGTCATGGCAAGTGACCCTACAGAGAACCGTGTCTTCAAATAAATGATGTTCATGTTTTTAGAGAGTATAGCATTGCACTCCAAAAAGATTTAGTATATTGTAACCTAAAGGAAAAATATCTTCTGATTAAAATGTGTTTTTCTTACATATTCTTATCTTCCTATTCATAGTGCACACATATAATAAGTTTGGCTGGATTATCTGTCCATTTGGCCATTTTTTTTCATATTTTCACACGCGGGTGTTTTCGGTCCAAAGAAGGCGATTTTAGGCCTGTTAAAGCTTAAATGTCCCTTTAAGATTTAAATGTGTTAAGTTCAATATCTGCAACAAAATACCAAAACAAACCAAATGGACATGCACGTGGGGCTTATGCGGGGTGGTGAAAGAATGAATTTGTTAAATATTTTCACTCTAAGCAATTTTGATAATGTCTTTTTTGTGTGTTTTTTTTTAAATCACCCCAAAAATGTCAATTTCAAAGCAAAGAAAATCCAATTTCATCCAAGACAATTAACAAATTAGTACAAATGAGAGATCAAAGATACTTTGAAGAGAAGAAATCAATAAGCTTCCAATAACTTGTTGTTTAGCACCAATAAAAGTGTGAAATCTTGAAACGCGCCTTGTCGCTCGGAGCCCATTTATTTGCCAGAGGCCAATGATATATCCTAGCATATAATGTCATGGGTGCCTTTAAACTGCAGCAGATGGTCAATATGCATTGCCAGCTCTCATTTAGAGGTTCAAGAGAATACAAAATTTCATATTTTGGGCACAAAATAAGTACTATTGACTATTTTTATGGTGGCAATCTGGGTAAAAAATGGGGATTCATAACCAAGCGAAAGAAAAAATGCTCATTTTGGGGGTATAGAATGGACGGAAAGGTTAAAATGAGCAAGATACATATATGTCGGCAAGCATTTTAAGCTTAGAAATGAGGTTCCATGCAGTAACAGGGGCAGAAAGGCAGCTCAGATCAATGCAGGCTTCCTGAAAGGGGTTTCTAGTACTTCTTTTGGGGACACAGCTTCCCGCAGAATTCTCAACACAACAAACATCATTGATCCATGTCACCTCTGTATGCAAAGACAAGCGAATAAAGTCAATACTGCCCTTAAATCACTGAAAGAGAGAAGCATTTACCAAATAAAAACAAAACCGGTTGCTGAAAGTGCAAAATTTTGTCAAAAAGATCCCTCTAATGTAAACGATGAAGGGGACACTCGCTACAACAATCCTATGTTTAAGTCGGACGCGACATCTTCTCAAGCCGGAACCATGACTGTAAGCATATTGTGAGAAAACAGTACCAAACACAAGCTAATTGTAGGGTAACAAGTAGCAAATCAACTCAGCTGTGCTGCATACATGCTCAGGAACAAGGATAAACATGTTGAGTGCCAACTTCTGCTGCCAACAGAGCACGAGCTTTACGTGTCAGGACGCGGAATAATCAATACAAACTGCATGGGAATTGCACGACGGCAAGAGTTTGAGTACCACAAAACTGATTAGTACAGTATTTCACACCTTAGGCATCATAAATATGCTTATTTGCCTGTGTACTTGATAATAAATTAGTATTATTACCTGTTTTACCATCAACAACCCTTATCCAGTGGCCCTCGGCTTAGTCGCAGACATTCCTCTACCTGAAAAAGTCAAAATACCCAATAGAAATAGATATAAAAGGAAGAAAAAAACATGCAATTATGTATTTTAAGTGTATTTATATGAATAATATGAGATGATAAAGCTTGTTATATGCATGATTGTACTAAATATGAAAGCTGGCTCAGTTAAGCATCTGTTGCACTGTCAAAACTGTAAAAATGTCCGCCATTCCATGTAGGTGAAATGGGGCTGTGTTTGAATGTTCATGCTTTACGCACAAGCTATTGTTGCGTTACTGGATTGCGGAGTCCTTGGCGTTGAATTCTGACTGCATGAAGCACAATAACGCTACACGGTCAACCAAAATGCCTTTGAATTTAAGTCGGAAAGCAATTTAGCCCTTATTCGGCTATACAAGGGTGGGGGGTCAACTTGAAAAACAACTATTCCAGGTCAAATAATCTGAATTCATGCAT
The DNA here is from genome assembly GCF_020536995.1 of Dreissena polymorpha. NCBI lineage: Eukaryota > Metazoa > Mollusca > Bivalvia > Myida > Dreissenidae > Dreissena > Dreissena polymorpha. The sequence goes on along the minus strand of NC_068363.1, from coordinate 4,018,578 downwards.
TTAATGCACTAATTTTCTTCTCTTTTGCTAAGAAATGACCAAAAATCAGCTTTCCCAGTCATATTTTGCACTTGCAGATGATTTTACATTTTTTACCTAAAGCTAGTTTAGGTTACAATATAGTAAAAGATTTCCTACACAAATTCAATGTAAAAGCAATAACTTTAACGAAAAATAAAGTCAAACTTTTGCGCATAGAGACCCTCATAACCATACCTTTTCTCGAAGAGCATTCCAAGCCGAATTGATTTAAGCAATAAAAAAGATAGGTCACGCGGTATGTAAGAAAGAACTCGTCACGAATCAAAAGTCACTGTTTTACGGCCATCTATTTACCGGCTTCTATCCAGTTCATGAGGGTTTCCTGCCATCTGTCAAAGTCTTATGTAGTCTCCAATCTTCAGATAAAAGAGTGAATTTCTAGTAAACAACAATGTTTTCCCTGCCACATGCACACAGAAATATACTAAAATAAAGTCATGGCAAGTGACCCTACAGAGAACCGTGTCTTCAAATAAATGATGTTTATGTTTTTAGAGAGTATAGCATTGCACTCCAAAAAGATTTAGTATATTGTAACCTTGACGCTTTACGCTTTCTTTTACTTTTATCAGGGGATATTGAGTTAAATCCAGGACCGGATTACAAGGCACTCAGTGTATTGCATTTGAATGTTCGGTCAATACATTACAAACGTGAGTATGTAGCTAGTAATCTGTGTAATTTTTACATTTTATGCTTCACGGAAACTCATCTAACAGATGTTGTTCCCGATAATGCTTTAACAATTGAAGGCTTTAATACAGGTTTTAACCGTAAAGATTTTACACCGCACTCCAGCGGCTTATTAATTTATGTAAATGAGTCTTTACTGTCGCGGCGTGTTATTGAGTTAGAATGTCCCCGTGTGCATTCATTATGGATTGAACTTAATACTGGCTACTTCTCCGCTTTACTCTGCTGCTTTTATCGTCCCCCTAACTCAAACGTATCATTTTGGAATGACCTCGAAACTAATATTGACAAAGCCTTGGATATGAACCAAAATGTTATCATGCTTGGCGATATAAACGAAGACCAACTCAAAAACTATACACGTCTTAAACAGTCATTGGCAATATTTAATTTAAGGAACGTTATAACTGAAGCAACAAGAGTCACTTCCAATACTTCTACATCAATTGACCCCATACTTGTCTCAGACAATTTAATTGTATTGAACAGTGAGGTTATACCAATTGATAATTCTGTAAGTGATCACCATGCCACGGCTGAGCACATTAAAGTCCCATCAGTCATAAGTAAACCAATGCAGAGACATGTTTGGTTGTACAAACGAGCTGATTTTCAACGTCTCAACAATTTAATTAACACCGAAAATTGGAATTTTATAACAATGATGAGTGTAGTAAATGCTACCACTTTATTAACGGACAAACTTTTAGAACTAATGAAATTATGTATTCCATTTAAATTAGTTACAGTCCGTCCTAATGATAAACCTTGGTACGACTCTATGATATGTACATTTGCCCGTAACCGCGACCGACTTAAAGTTACCGCGATAAAACAACCTTCTAAAAATAACTGGGCTAAGTTTAAACGCGCTCGTAACAAAGTCGATAATATGATTAAACATGCAAAAGAACAATTTTACTCCAATATTGAAACTACATTAACTGATTTAAAATCAAGCAATTCCAGGCAATACTGGAAGATGTTAAACAATCTCATAAACTCACATTCACATTCTGATGTGATACCACCCCTAAAATCGGTCGATATACATGGCCATGTAACTATATATACTTCTGAAGAAGAAAAGGCAACGTGCTTAAACAATTATTTTGTTTCCATTTCAACTTTAACTTCATCTTCGGGAGTTCTTCCCGGCCCTACTCAGTTTCCATTTGCCAGTTTGCAAAATGTGTCCATAACTGAAACTGAAATTATCGATTTAATCAAAATTTTAATAACTAACAAAGCTGTTGGGGAAGATTTAATAAGTCATCTTGTTCTTAAGCGTACTAGCGAGTCAATTTCAAAACCGCTTTGCCCTTTGTTTAATAAATCACTACAAGAATGCACATTTCCTTCATCATGGAAAAATGCAATTGTGATGCCCTTATTCAAAAAGGGTGACTCGAACATACCTTCAAACTATCGCCCAATCTCTCTTTTAAGCTGCATAGGAAAACTTATGGAGCGTGCTGTTTACAAACACTTATATAACCATTTTATTGCACACAATTTAATTTACTGCAAACAATCAGGATTTCTTCGAGGACACTCAACAGTTTATCAACTCATTGATATATTTGATCAAATAGCTCGATCTATTGACGACAATAAACTTAATTGCATGATATTCTGTGATATATCCAAGGCGTTCAACCGTGTTTGGCACGGAGGTCTTTTATTCAAACTTAAACAAAATGGCATAAGTGGAAATATATAACAATGGATAGAGAGTTACTTGTCTAACCGTACCCAAAAAGTTTTTGTCGGCTCAGCAAAGTCGCAGTCATTAGAAGTAAATGCCGGTGTCCCCCAGGGCTCCTTATTTGGGCCGTTGTTTTTATTGATTTACGTTAATGATATTGTAGAAAACCTTTAAAGTATTACCCGACTGTTTGCTGATGATACTTCATTATCATGTACCACATCTGTATTAGCCGATCTCGAGGGTATTTTAAACCATGACCTATGCCTAATTAACGTATGGGCAAAGCGTTGGCTTGTTGATTTTAATCCCCAAAAAACTGAAGCTATTCTATTCACAACACAAAAGAATATTCCTCTTCCCAAGTTAATGTTTGGTAATGTACCCGTAACATTTGTTGATGAACACAAACATCTCGGTCTTACGCTTAGCAGCGATGGTAAATGGAACAACTTCATCAATAATATTATGACTTCCGCGTCGAAAATCCTTGGTGTTATGCGAAAAGTTAAGTACAAACTATCAAGAAAATGTCTAAACCAAATATATTTCACACATTTGCGACCATTATTAGAATACGCGTGTGTTGTATGGGACGGTTGTACATTGTACGACAAAGAATTACTTGAAAAAATCCAAAATGAAGCCGCGCGTATTGTCTCAGGCCTAACCAGATCCGTCTCACTTAAAAACCTTTACACTGAAGTTAAATGGCTAAGTCTAGAAAAACGACGAAGTTATCCAAAACTAATTAATATCTACAAAATGCATAACGATCAGTGTCCCAATTACCTTAATAATCTTCTCCAACCAACAGTTCATGAACAATCTTCTCGTAATCTTAGAAACGCGGAAGACTATACTATTTTATCAAGACGAACTTTACTTTATTCACGCTCGTTTTTACCATCTGCCATTAATCTATGGAATTCGTTACCTATTGAAATAAGAATCATTGACACTATAAGTTCGAAATTTAAAACTTCATTGAAACAATTATTTAATTTATGCGAAGATAATCCCCCATACTTTTACATTGGGGATAGACACTCATCAATTCTACATGCGCGTTTAAGAAATAATTGCAGAAACCTAAACTCAGACTTATTCATTAATCATTTAAAAAACACTCCCCTATGTGCGTGCGGAAATGATGCCGAAAATGCGGAGCATTACTTCTTTCATTGCCATACATGCCATTTGCAGCGAATAGCTCTATTCACTGCGCTAAGATCGTTTCATCCGCTTAATTGTGAGGTGCTCCTTTATGGTAAGCCTTCACTAAATAATGAAAACAACACCATCATTTTTAACGAAGTTAAAAAATATATTATTACGACAAAACGATTCATTGCTTAGCTACTTTTTTCCATTTTGCTGGACAGGACTTATTACTATCTTTATTACTATCTTTATTACTATATGTATTCTTATCATTATTAATATCCTTTTTTGTATTAGTTATTTGTATATTTTCTTTACAATCACTATTATATTTTTGATTAATTATTATTATTACTATTTGTATTACTATTTTTGGTAACAACTGTTATTATAAGTAGTACTGGTGTCATCATATAATAAATGTAATTATTGAGATTTATGTTCCCAATTGTATACTGTGTAAATGACATGATTAATATTTTATGTAATTCTGTCACCATTACAACATGTTAAAACTATCGCAAGGGAAGGACCCCCGATAATGTTGAAGAACTTCAGGTCTAACCCTTTTTCCATTTTGTATGTATGGACCAATGTATATATTTGTAAAATGTCATTATCTGGAAATAAAATATGTTTAAAGTAAAGTGTGAATAAGGAGGTTTTGTGTGACGTCACAAGAAGAGTTTTCCGTTACTAAAAATAGATTGGCCGTCAACATTCTCGATCGCAGCCATTTACATTGTATAAGAGTAAAGGTCGTCGGAAGACTAAATACTGATATAAAAACACGTATTCTTTCTTAAAGTAACAAGTTTTAAAAAGCTCCCTTAAATTATGCGCTTTATCTAAGATTTTACAGAAAATAACAATGATATAAATGTGAAATTTAATGTAAATAGTAGAGTATTTGACAGCGGTAATTTTGATACCAATTGAACATGGCAGAACGGATACAGAATTGCGCGTTGATCGCTACAAAAAATCCGGACTTGAAACAACAAGTCGACCGATGAAAACAAGAGACTACGAGTTAAATTGTGAAAAGGCAATGAAAAAGAAACTCTATGCGACCACAAGGGACCACGCGATTGTCAAGGTGACTGGTGGTGGGCTGAAAATCGAATTTAGTACTGGTATGTATGAACTTTTCAAAAGCTGTGCGGATGAGTTTTACCAGTCTGAAACTTTGAAATTTAAATGTCAAAAAACACCAGTTTATGATAATATTGGTAGTTTAGTGGAAACTAAATACAGGTCATCATCCGGAAGAAATGGTGTGTATACAATTAACTTGTATCACACAAAATGTTCGTGTCTGGTTAATGGGAAAATGGTGAATTAGTTTGCGGAAAGTGACTTATTAGAAATCATAATACTCACTTCAAATAAATTAATATCAGAAAACTTGACCGTCGATGAAGTGAATGCAAAATTTCAAGAAATTCTTCAGGAATGCAAGCTAGTGTTAACAAATAAATACACTGAAGAAAAAGATGTATGTTGTTTGAGACCGGAAATAAATGATTTCAATTTCATGGTAAAAACCAAGCAACCTGAAAATTTTGAATCGGTGTTAAAAGTTCAACACGTGAAAATTGACGCAAGTACTCAAACGGAAAGCACCGGGATTGAATTTGATTTTGAAACACTTTTGTGTTTGATTCAAACAATTCAAAAGTCTGTAAGTGATATGCGCAAAGATGTAGGTGAGCACATCTTAAACACCAATCGCGGATTCAATGAGATGAAAGACATTATACATAGTGTAAAAGTAAATAGTACAACGAATTCCGAGGTACGGACGACAAATGCGATTGTTTACAGGAAAATGTTCAAGACCTGAAGCAAACAATCGACCAATTAAATATATCTGTACAGAAACAATTTCAATCGCTCGGAGATATACTTAAGGCAAACTCCCTACCAAGTGTTCTTTCCAAAGGTTATATGAATGGCTCTGTAGAAGCAACAAGTAAACGGATGTCCGATGATCCCGTTGAAAATGACACATTACTAGAAACCGAACAAGTGACACTTGAGCCTAGCCCACAAGCGATCTCCGATATACAAGAAAGTACTGTGCATTTTGAAGAAGAAACCAATAAAGGCGAGCATAGATCGAACATTACGCCACAAACGTCGAAGACGTTACTGATTGGAGATTCAATTTTGAGAGGCATAAATAAGCGAGGATTATGCGAATCTGTGGACATATGCACTTTGCCAGGGAAGACAATGCTGGATATCTGTGAAAAGCTGCGAAAAATGAATATCTCTGACTTATCAAAAATAATAATATTTGCTGGTGGGAATGATGTCTCGAATGGCCAGCCAATTTCAATAATCAAAGATGTAATCTTGCAGACTTCGCAATTCATTCAAGATTAAACAAATTGTGAAATATTTATTTGTAAAAACAGTCCTTGACGTGAATTTGATGTACGCGATTTCAACTCAATGCTAGAAGATGTATCAAGCGAACTTCCGGTAAAGCTGATCGATTGTTATAATTGTTTTGTGTACGGACACGGACAATTGGCGAATTGACTATTCAGACCTGATGGAATTCACCCATGTAATTATGGATCAAGTTCACCTGTGGCAGCAATCAATGAAGTAGTGCATATGATTAAGAAAAGAATGCAGCAACAACAAAAACAACATCGTCAACTTGATCAAACTCAGCGGAGGCGTACTTCTAACGGTGACTTCAAAAACGGGCATCGTGAATACCGGAGCGCTAAATCGAACTTCCAATACGGGCTTCATTGCTTTAGGAACGGGCATCGTGACTTCCGGAACGGTTATCATGACTTCCGGAAAGGGCATCATGACTTCCGTAATGGGCACCATAACATCTTCAGGCAGCATGATCTAAGGAATGCACACCTGGACACCCCGGAGTGAATATCAGGATTGTCATAATGAAAATCGTGACTTCCGGTACGTTCGTCAACACGTCAATCATAAAAACAGTCGACACTGCACGAACTGTGGACGTCAAAATCATGTTACACGTGACTGCAGACTACCCAAAAGACAATAGGTTACTGATGACAGACGTACTACATCGTTATATAGCACAAATCAATTTGACATTCTTTCGTCGGTATGTAACCAATGTGACTCGCACAAATGTAAGTGTAGTTTAATTATTGCTAATGATGATACAAATCAACATAAACCACATTGCTTAAGATTGAATAATGTTAAATGTAGCACAATAAATAATGTAGACACTGATATATCATCCCTGGATAGTAACGTTCTTATGGAATCTCACATACAATCTCCTTTAAAATGTAATATAAATAATGATTATTATATTCCATTTACATATAAAGGTTTGCATATTATGCATTTGAATATCCAACATGTATTGCCTAAATTTGATGAAATTCGTGTTTACTTACACGAAAATAGTTCTTTAGATATAGTAGGCTTTTGTGAATAATTTTTAAAAGATAAAACTGAATAATTTTTAAAAGATAAAACGGAGATTAATACAATATCCATTTCCGGTTACGGCATTGTAAGACGTGAAAGGGCTATTTCTGCTGGGGCGGTATAATAGTTTATATAAAAGATAGCATCTCTTTTGTACGTAGACATGATTTAGAAAGTGACGATATTGAATCTATTTGGCTACAAATCAACATTGTAAAGTACAAACCATATCTAATTAACTTTGTTTATCGCCCACCAAATAGCCCTCAATCTTGGATTGACTCATTTGAATTACAGATAAATAAGGCAGACATGGAAGATTGTAATATGTATTCAACCGGGGATTTTAATTTTCACTGTTTAAGCCAAAACATATTTAACAATAAGAAATGGGAAAAACTTATCACTAATTTTAATTTAAAACAACACGTGTCTTTTCCAACAAGGGTTACGGATCGTTCATCATCAATATTAGACCATTTGTATTCAAAATATGACAACATTTCTGAGGTAATCATACCAAAAATAGGCATAAGTGACCATTACCCAGTAGTTTTTACATTAAGCGTCAAAGGTAGAACTGTTAAAACAGATGATCATACAATTATTAAGTACAGATATTTTAACAAATTGAATGAAATGAATTTTCAAAATGATTTAGCAAATGCTAATTTGATATGGTTGAAACAATAGAGGATGCTAATGAGGCATTTGAAGTATTTTATAACATATTTAACTCAGTCCTTAATAAGAATGCCCCTATTAAATATAAAAAAGTGAAGAGATTACAACAACCTGGTTGGTACAACGAAAACGTAAAACAAGCAAGGTCTTTAAGGGATAAATATAAACGTGAATCTAATTTGCCACAATATAAGTTGTGGCGTAATAAATGTAACAGTGCAATCAAAATGGATAAAAGGGATATTTTTCGAATGCGGTACAAAACAAAAAAGTGCGAAATCGCTCTGGAAAACTATTAAATTAATATCAAATGAACACACAGAATCCTCTGTTTTGCCAAATGTAATAAGAAAGGATGATCAGATAATATCTGGTAAAACAAATATAGCTAATGCACTTAATGACCACTTTATTGACATCTCGAAACTTATTAAAAAGACTAAATTTGCTGAACATGATTTCCACTCACTGAAAACATATCTAGATGCTAAGCTAGAATCTAAGCATTTCTCTGTTCAGTTTATTACTACATCAGAAGTTAGTACTTTAATTAATCAACTTCATTCAAACAAATCTGCTGGGGCTGATGGTATATGGCCCAGCATTATTAAACTTTGCAAAGAATTCATTATACAACCAATCGCTGCTTTTATAAATAACTGTATATCTCATGGAACCTTTCCCGACATGCTTAAAATTGCAAACGTAATACCTTTATACAAGGGTGGATCGGTAGAAGATCCCAATAATTATAGACCAATATGACTTTTACCTACTTTATCTAAACTATTTGAAAAGCATATAGCTAAACAATTGCATATATATCTAGAATCTACAGGTCTATTTAACAAAACTCAGTCGGGTTTTCGAAAATATCATTCTTGTCAAACAACATTGATTAATATAGTTGATTCATGGCTTAAACAAATTGATAATGGAAATCTGGTAGGTACAATTTTCTTGGATTTAAAAAAAGCATTTGATCTTGTGGACCATAGGGTTCTTTTACACAAATTAAAACTTTATCATTTTAATGATAGGTCATGCGACCGATTTTCTTCATATCTCCGCAATCGATTTCAGTTTATCAAAGCAGAAAACACTACCTCTACTTGTAAAAGCATCATTGCTGGTGTTCCCAAATGCTCTATTTTAGGACCTCTTCTATATCTTATTTACGTTAATGATCTTTCGCTAGATCTTACATGTGATTCTGCAATGTATGCTGATGATACAACATTGCACACTGTGGGAACAAATATTTAAACACTTCAAAATAAGCTACACATAAATCTTTCAATTGTAAATGATTGGTGCCAAACTAATAACATGATTATTAATCCACTAAAAACTACTTGCATGGTATTAGGGTCAAAACGGAAAGCTCAATACATAACAGATCTAAAACTTAAATTTTCAGATACGGTGATCAAAACAGTAAATTGTCAAAAACTTCTTGGCCTTTATATTGACAATACTCTATCTTGGAAACAACACATTAACAGCGTTTGTTCAACAATGTCATCACGAATGTTTCTTTTGCAAAAAATAAAACCATCTTTAACCCTTGAAATGCGTAAGCTCTTCTATAATGGTTATATCTCACCTATATCCGACTACGCATGCGTTACCTGGAGTTCAGCGACCAAAACGGAAATTAATAGAATAGTCAAAATACAAAAGCGTTGTGGTGCACATATTTTACATAAAAAGTACAACACTAATTCAAAAACACTATTTAAAGATCTAAAATGGTTGACTTTCGAACAGCGTAATCACTATTTCACGTCAGTTATTGTATTTAAAGCATTTCACAATCAAACCCCAACATACATACGTGACCTTTTGACACCTTCACACAATAATCACTATAACTTGCGATCTTGCGAAAAGGGGGATTTAAAGCTAGTGCGAATACCCAAAACAAACTATTTCAAACAATCGTTTGAATTTTCTAGCAAAACAATTTGGAATTCGTTACCCCAATCTATACGTCAAACAAACAATTTAATTACATTTAAGAAAAAAATAAAAGCTTATCTTTCTTCCACACTTTATGAAATAAACTGAACATGCTTCATGTTGTTTTAGTAAATAACATTAGTTTAATGTTTAAATACTGTTCTTGCATAAATGGTTATTGTAGTTTTATGTCTGTCATTTGTTTTTAATTTTAATATATATCATTATATGTGCATGCATATATGATCCTTTATGTTTTGTTCTTATTGCTCAAGACGAAATATGATGTATTTGTTGTAAAGTGTATCTTGTTAGACGACCTTGTTGAAAATAAGAAATGTATTATATAAATTGCATATTATGTTATTTCATCTGATGTATTTCTTAACAAGTCTATCTTCTTTAAAAAAAGATTTTATTATTATTATTATTATTATTATAAATGATATTAACAAAAAATAACAATGTGATTATAATTATACGTGGTGTGAATGCGAAAGTGTTATTAATCATCAGCGAGGTGCATTGAATCAGTTAGAAAACAAAGCCCAAACATTTCAATCTTTTAATGTTGTTAAAAGTTTCTTTTACAGTGAAAACATTTTTGTTTCGTTTACATTGAATAAAAATATTAATAAATTTAATTAGCATTCAAATATAAAAAAGGGAATATTTTGAAAATTGAACTGACATGTACGTGTATATTAAAAACCCTTTACTAGTTTTAGTGAGCGATACAAATCTAGCATTTTATGCTAACATAAATCTATACATTTAATTATTTTACGCAAGTATTTATATCCCTACTATGATCAAACCTGTTTGCATGTTTTCATGATGATGTTCAGAACACTGCAGTAGCGCACGATCTTGACACGTTACAGCGGAGTTTACATTTGCATTTACCCGTTAAATAAAGTGTGTAACAGTAAATTTGTAAAATATTTTAAATATATACTTTTAAACACTTCATTGTTATGTTTAAACTGGCAAATAAACATTATACATTTTAAAGTTCCTGTCAATCCATGTCGGACAAATGTCTATTTGTTAAATATGTTCAAATATTTTATTAAAGCAACTATTAAGTATTTGGCTTAAATGACTGCCAAATATGCCAAGAGATGATATGGAGGTATCATAAATTGTGTTAAGTGACCAGACACATGTGGTATATGCAGGGTATATGTTCCCGGGTTTATGACACCCTGTTTTCTTAGTAATTGTCTTGACAGTATTCGATCATATCGAGATAATATCGGTTGGTGATGAACACAGGGGCAATTAAACACTGGGATACAAATGCAGAGCACAGAGTGTCAAAATTGGCGTGGACATTAAATAAAAACTATAACATTTATCAAGAGGATTTAATTAATCTCTAACAAGGTAAGTTTTTACAGAAATATAGGTTCAAATCAGTTCGTGTTAATTAAATCAAATCAATATATTTGTTTTTTGTTTTCGTCCTTATTGATTTTGTGTTCGTTCATTGAAATCAATTTATTCTGAAAGAATTTCAATTCCTGAGTATTGTGTTGTTCTTAAAAAGGGTCGCGAATATGTGTCAAGTAGAGATTATTATGGTAACCTTATCACGATGCGGTTCCTCAAATGCAAACAATAGCAAAATGGCCGCAGTCAGGGGCGTTCCTGAGGCTATTTTAACTGTACGCACGACCGAGCAGCGAAGCTGCGAGTGGGGGTAGGTGCGGGAGGGGGTTTCCCCCTCCTGCTAGGGGAGTTTGGGGGGCCTCCGCCTAGACAATTTTGTTTTGGTTTTATCTTTCAGCCACGTTTTGGCAATTTAATTCGTCAATTTCTTGCTTGAAAAAGACCGATGAAAGAAAAAAAAATAAGCCCGTCATTATTTTCTGCTGAAACTGATTTTATGTGGGGTATTTGGTAATCAGAAAATTAAATTCTTTTTTAATTAAACTGTAAGAGAAACACTGTTCGAATGAAACAACAGCATGCTCGCTGAGTATTGAGCGAGCATGCTAAACTTTTATTTAACTCTTTCAATAAAACCAGTTTGGACTATGTGTAATTTATTAAAAAGAAAACATCCTCTAATTTCACATAAAACACAGGTCCACTTGTATGTGCAATACTACACCCTGAAAAGTAATGCTTATCTTCGATCTATTCTTTGTGCAAAAATGTCGACCACATGCTCAGTGTAAATTTCTCTTTCCCTATATACATTAAGGAGTCAAAGTCCAGACAAGCGTTCCGTCCCCATTGTACTCCGCAAGTATGTCTTGACCCTTCGCATTGTGGAAAACGATCTTTCTGCAGTTGCGTTGGAGACAGGCATAACAAAGAGCAGCATGAAGCATTTTATGATGCTGGGGTATAGCTGCTCACTCGCAAAAGCTATGCTCTCTTCAAGTGTTTCAGCGGGGTCAAATCTACCAATTGCACACTTAAAATTAGTCGCAATCATGCACCGCGATGCAGGATTAACTTAAGATAACCCTTAATAAACAGTTTAAGTGTTTGAGCTAGTTTTGGTATAAAGTTAAGATAATTATATTTTTCTACTGAAATTAAAAATAAAAAAAAAACTAGGAAATGGTTATAATAGAAGAAAAAAAAAGTAAAGTGAAAGGTTCTTGTGGAGATCAAACCACTGCCCTTCAGGTCAATAATGGGACAAAATGACGTCCATCTAACCGATTGCGCTACAGGGGCAAGTAGTTCAGAACGTCATTGATTTTTAATATTGCTATATATATATAAACTAAATAGTGAAGAACAATTTCGAATAAAGATACCTACAATAATTTGAATGAAAAAAAAATTTGGGCATTGCCTATCATTTTATCATGATTTGAACGTCCAGAAATGTGAAAATTCATAGAAATGCTAGATTTCAGAAATACATTTCAAATTCAAGAACGGGTAGATCTATAAATCGAGTCTTAATCGACATATCTTAAGGGAAATGTAAAGCTGTGGACAATTTCCCACTTATCTGTCAAAAGAGCTAGCTTCTGAGTATCATCTCATGTTTCGCTGACGCTATCTCTAAAAACATCTGGATAAAGCGGAGCGTTCGCCGACATTTTTGAAAATTTGTGCCATGTAAACATAATCTGGTACCCGTGTCCGAATATTGGTTCACAAAAAATTGAAGGGCGACAACACAGTCGTAAAGTAGTCTTCACAGTGATTACTACCCCTCATCAGTGAAAAAATACTTAACTTCGTATGTTTAGAGTTAAGGCTGTGTTGTGTTTTGTACCCACTGTTATTTTCTAAAAGTGGACCTCTTGTTTGCTTGTTTACATAATTATACCCCTTACCCCCTTAAGCCCTCACTTTTTATTGCATTTTTCGAGTTTTCATTTTTTCAAGTTTGAAACTGAATAATACGCACGTGCGTACTGCCGTATGCCTAGGTACGCCCCTGGCAGTGCTGACGGCCAAATGTTAAGCATGCACAAACGTGACGTCATTATCGGAGTCCCCGAAACCTCCTTTTGTGCTGTCAGGGACGACACTTTATACACATGCTTTAAGCACAATTTTTTCCATTACGAGGCAATTATTGAATTAAAATCATATGTACTAACAGGCTGTTTAAGTCATTGGCACTTAATCATACAACGAACATATATGAAGACTGTTTTAAGTCATTTTATTCATGGCTGCTATATATTTAAGATATCCTCCATCTTTAGGATCTAGGATCTTTTTATCCTGAGATCTTAAGAATGTTATTGAACATATAATTTTAATAATAACAATAAGAAAAGATATCATTATAGAGATAAGAAACAAATGCCTTAAAAAATAATTATTATGATAGAAATAATAATATAAATAATATAAATAGTTACAATGCTAATACATACATGAATAAATAACTAAATGCACTCGTCAATGCTAATAAATACATGGATAAATAACTAAATGATCTCGTTCCCGGCAGGTTTCTAGCAGACATGTTTGTTTAGGGCACCTGTCCCATGTGTAAGTACGATGACGCCCGTTGGACCAATGTGACGCCTGTGGCAAGCTGATCAACGCCATGGAACTTGTCAACCCCAAGTGTAAACTGTGTGGCAACAGGCCCAAGGTCCGGTCTAGCGAGCATTCTTTCCTGGATCTTCCTAAGGTATGGAAAGCTCTGCAGCGGGGATGCTTGTTGCTTGTTTGCTTCAACCCTGTCCTTCTCATAATATGGGTGAACAAGTCTATATGCAACCAGCATAAAACCAGAGCAGTCTGCGAATAAATTGCAGTCTGTTCAGGTTTCATGCTGTTTGCTGCTCATCACTATTCAAAGGTTGAAAATTAAGCCTTTTAAACTTGAGTGTAGTGGGAAAAGTTGTAAATTTAATCTGATTTTATAAAGGACTACAAACACATCAAACTGCGTTTTAAAGCGGTAAAGGGAACTGATTGCAGCAAAGCAGAGTTTAGTCACTGATATATGCTGGAAAAATGTTTGTTTTTTACACAGACAAAAGTCCAAAATAAAAATTGATACAACTTATCAAAGGCAGAGCATAAGGTACAAGACCACCAGGACAGTGTGTTCCACACTGGATTGTGGACGAACAACGCAAAGGTGATCACCAAGTTCTGGATACGAGACGCATGATTCATTGTGTACTTTATTTATGAATTCATGGCGAAACCAAACTCATATTCAGTGTAACGTTTCATCACATAACTTGTAAGGTTGATTTATCTTGTTGCTACGGAATGTTAAATCGTGAATATGTTTGAAAAAATAGTTTCACAATAAAATGTTTGGCAACATGGATTTAGTTTAATTGTTTTATTGCATTGTTCACACAGGATGTATTGAGTTGCCACAAACATTTTAACTCTTATTGCTCGTAAGATTATTTTACATTTAAATTGCATATAAACAGAGTTTTATTTTAATCTTGATCTTTATCTTGAAAATGGCTGGCATGTAAATTCACGATTTACTTGCAATAATTTGTTATGCGCTATGGTATTTTTGTGTAATTCTTGTGTAACTCTTGTTAATAGAATAGCAGAGGGCAGTTTAAGAGATTTTACATTTTCATTTTTTTCTTTAACTGTCAATATGTGTTCTGTCCTAATAAATATTTAGTTACATAAAGTAACTATTATTGTTTATGTATTGAACATATATCTGCCATTATTTGTCTTAGATTTTATTTTTGTTAATGACAATTATACAATGTACACATGTCATGTGTTATTTGCCTTGAACTATCATTATGTTTTGCTGAATAAAGTAAGTGTTGATTATTCAAATTCACATTCACGTTATTATTTTCTACAAATTGCATGAAATATCAAAATTGGCATTCATATATACACATTTTCATTCAATTTCATATTCAAATATTTGTTCTTATGGTGTTTACTAGCAAATTTCCAACAACGTTGCATGACTCATATATGCATTTACAATGTTTGCTTTTTAGTAATAAAACAGCTGCCAGGCACATTCAAATTCCAGTAGTAATAAACAGAAGCCACACATTTTAATCAAGAAACTTTTAGAAACATATTAAATCATAAATCATTTTAGCAATTTTTTTTACTCAAATGGCTAAGTGTGTGATCACACCTATTTATGTTGTTGGATTGGTAGTAATTAATCAAGTATAAAAATTTTCAGTAAACTGTTAAGGTTTACTACTGTCAGAAGTTATTGTGTATTTTAACGACTTACTCTGATCTGTTTATTCGATATCGTATTCTAACACATGACCATATGTTTTATTAAAATCTTTGATTTTGTAGTATTTGGTGAAACACTGTCTTTGAGTGTAGTAAAAAGTACTTATAACAAATGGAAAGTTATTATAATTGATTTTAAAAATTATACAAAGCTGTGAATATTCAAAAGGCTTTTTTACGAAGGAACAAAAGTCACATTATCTTGGAATACAGTATATGAAAACATCATCCCAAAACTCACACACTATTAATACTCTGCAATCAAAATATAGTTGAAACAAAAAATAATACAAATGGTTGAGTAAGACCGGATTTGTTTTTATGCAGAATCATGCAAAAATGGGTCTTATGTCTTATGCAGCCAGCTTAGCTCCAGACCAACATTCACGTTTGCACAGTCAAATCAAAAGCAACGCTGTCACCTTTAATAAATCTTTCAAAAAACTTGTTACCACTTTAAAAGCTACATTTATTATTAAATATTGTTTATTATTATTATTATTATTATTATTATTATTATTATTATTATTATTATTATTGATTATAGATTATTGATGGTCAGATTTGTACGGAACAAATATCAGGCAAAGTTCAATTTTGGGACAAATATTGGTCATTAAGTCAAGCTTTTGACAATTTTTCAAATTCTGTTGAGCGCTTTTGGGCAATCCTGAACCTCTTAGTGTGTTGTTTGCGGCAGAACAATCACTTACAAAAATGTCGAACAGCATTTTGAGGTTAAATGGCATAAAGGGCTTTGACTAGCATGTTATGCTGTAAAATGCAATGAATGTGGGTAATATGTCGGTGTAAGTTGATTAGATACTTTTTTTATTTTACAACTTTTACCCTTGCTCTGGAGTCTGGTTCCTGGTCAGAATCAGTACTTGTTGTTTTAAGAGAAGATCTTAAGAATAATGTCATAGTTTCATTCGACCACGGTGCTTTTTTATTGCTAGCTAACTAACTAATTGTAGAACTAACATGACAATTTTTTTACTATGACATTTTTGCCAAATTTGATAATCAAGCATATTGAAATTCTGCAATTAGAAATTTTGTAGAATGGATTTTGTGAGACCTTTCCTCACTGCATGTTCTGTAGTTTTCTTTTGATTTTTTGTCAAACCTTATATTACATTGATTTATTTGAACCTGCAAAACAGTGTGCATATTTTTAAAAGTATTTTCCCCATAGTACGATTTGTCTACTACTTAACTGTTTATACATTCATGGTGAATAAAACACGACTTTAAGTTTAATATATTCCTACGAAATGTCAAATATAAACAATATGTTTTTTCTTTAGCATCCATTTAAGTTCAGTTATAATTACCGACAAACACAACCACTCTGCAAAAGACATACAAAATTACATGATTCACCCACACAACACAAAAATGGTTTCATGTTTCCTGAAAACTGTTTACACATAACGACCAAGCAACACTGGCGATTTTTGTTAATGTCTTCATGTCTATTAATGTATCCATCATTTGTTTCTTGTTCTTTCAGAATCGTGTACCGTTTATTTGTTTATTGCCTCGGATTACAATTTGGAATTATTCTAACCAGTATTTAAAGTACGTTCTCAGGCGAAATGAACACGATTTGATTCAAATTTTTTCGATGGAATTTATAATATAAACTTTTGGATAGTATTGTGTAGTTATTTTAATAGAATGTGTTCTCTTGCGTACGGTCCATACGCCGCATGCAGTCGTTCAGATCCAAGTATCTTTCTCATAAAAAAAATCGTAATGCACGATGTTCGTTTAAATGACTGCATTTCAATTATATATATGTAATCTGGTAAAAAAGTATACAGATTTAAGCATAACAGCAAATCGTACCCTTGCATGTCAAATAAACAACGAATAACTAAGTTATTTGGGAGTGAACAGTGTACTTACATTGTTTACCACTGTTTTTTTATGCGATTCAGGTATTCGTTCGAATACGATATGTCTAATGAATACATGCATCGTACGCTATTTTGAAGTAGTATATTATGACCAAGTGGCGGTATAAATGCAGCGCCGTTATCTTATTGGTTTCCCTAATAAGGACCAAATACATATATTTGTCATACATTTCATATTTACTCAAGCTTACGGTCATCAACATAAAACAACTGTATTCAATGGTATCACTCTGCAAGCAGTTAAGTGGGTCGTTAGCCAAATTATTCAATCATATTGTTTAAATGTTCACAGGGCAGTTATCAAACGACAAACTATTCGTATGTATATACAACAATGACAATTTAAAACTATAATGAGTTACAAATACAGTAAATTTTTAACCGTAACGAGACGCCGATGGCTATTGTAATATTAATTAGATTTTTAAGCATAGACATTATAATTACTGATTGGTTAGTATTTGGTGAATTTGAATAAACAAGTTCGCTTTGAATATTGTTAAAAATTATAAGTATACCCCGTTAATACATGATATTGATTTAGTGTACTGTATAAAAACAGCCCACATTATGTTAGTTGATTAACAATATCTTAAAGAATAAACAATAGGAACGAAAAATATATATATTTTATACGTTCGCCACAATTTGCAAGAACATCAACATACTTTAAGAACTGTATATGAACGATGCATTAGCGGAGGTAGTGAAGGAATACCCTGCATTTGTTAGCTAGTTGAAACAACAGAGTCAATATTATGTTATTGTGTCACTAAATACTTACAATTTATGTCAGCAGTGTGGTTAATGCAATCTGCAGTGGCTGCATCTATTCACTATCTTGATTTAAGCATCATACACAATAAGTGCAACCGGTGTATATATTTCCCGGTTATTTGTTTATTCAAATTGGTTTGTTTGTTAAACTGCACGGTTCAATCAACAAAATTAACATTTGTGTACCGAAACACAACGTAAGCACATATAATATTAATCCCAGACTAAGGAAAATAAAAAACAAATTTTATCAAACTGTAAAGATGTTAGGTAAAGCAGGAACATTCATAATAACGTTATTTCTTTATCAACGACCGGTTTGTTTTAAAGATATAAATACCGATTTAAATGAGTATAATATGCCAACCATTATGATTTTAAGAGAAGAGCTGATAGACAATTGTTCTCGACCACTAGAACACCAAAATGGAGCGTTTCCGGCAGCATCGCTTGTTACCAAACTACTCATATCTATGGGTTCACGGACTGAAACCATTGTGTTATTTCCTCGTTTTCGTCTCAAAGTGATACTGTCATTGTTAAAGCAAGCGTGATATTAATTTAATGATAAACAATATATGAATAAGTGCTTACTAAGCTAAAAGGTGGAGCATATATGCAGATTAAAAATATAATCAGAGATATGCCATAGGGTATGGATCCCACTAACTCACACATTTGATGTCACTAAACGCATGAGTGCATTGTCATTATTCGCACAATTAATACAGCAGGTATTCATCATTGTAACTATACACATATATCCTTTAACCTAAATGTGCAATCAACCTTAAAGCGAACGCTATTTTTGGTGCACGCGACATGTTACACACTGTGGAAATTGGTTTGAACAGCCAAGCGATCATCTTCTATCACCATAAACCATAATGATTTTGAATACAACATTTCAAGAGTCACTATCATTTTATTAACATGACAGTGTTGTTGCATGTAACACGATATCTTGAGATTATTGAAATGTTGTCAATTTATTTTTTTAAATCACATCATGCAAAACAACGTAATGGACCGAAAACAAACATCTACTTTACAATTTTATTGACATAATCAATATTCCGAACTTTAAAGTGTCAACTGTGACCGTTATCTTAAATCAAGCGTCATGGCGATGATCATCTGTACAAATGTATGTCAAAATCACCTGATGAAGACACATCAATGGGACGGAGAGGAACATTCACGTTCATGTAAATCCATATAAGGAAAATGCACACAAAGCATTTGTCCACTGAGGGATTGACATTTATGCGGTCGACCAGATTTTTTGCCTAGATTATATTATCTTCTCTGAATATTTTCTAGAAAAAGTACATCATGCACACACAAGGTAATAACCGGACACATATACACCCCTACTCACATACATGCACACACAAGTTTTTAGCCGGACATATATACACCCATACTTGCATACATGCACACATAATGTATTAACCGGACACATATACAACCATACCCGCATACATGCACATACAATGTATTAACCGGAGCACATACACCCATACTCGCATACATGCACACACAATGTATTAACCGGAAACACATACACCCATAATCACATACATGCGCACACAAGGCATTAACCGGAAACATATACACACATACTCGCATACATGCACACACAAGGTATTAACCGGACGCATACATCCACACTCGCATACATACACACACAAGGTATTAACCGTAAACACATACACCCACACTCGCATACATGAACACACAATGTATTTAACGGACACATATACACCCATACTCGCATACATGCACACACGAGGTATTAACCGGAAACACATACACCCATACCCGCATACATGCACACACAAATATTAACCGGACACACATACACCCATAGTCGCATTTGTGCACACACAAGGTATTTACGGGACACACATGCACTCATACGCGCATACATGCACACACAATGTATTAACCGGACACACATATACCCATACGCGCATAAATGCACACACACTGTATTAACCGAACACACATACGCCCATACTCGCATTAATGTACACACAAGATATTAACCGGACACATACACCCATACTCGCATACAAGCACACACAAGGTTTTCACCGGACACATATACACCCATACTCGCATTCATCCCGAACAAGGTATAAACCGGACATACATACACCCATAGTCGCATACATGTACACACAAGGTATTAACTGGACACACATAAACCCATACTCGCATACATGCACACACAAGGTATTAGCCGGACACATATAAACCCATAGTCGCATACATGTACACACAAGGTATTAACCGGACACACATACACCCATACTCGCATACATGTACACACAAGGTATTTACCAGACACACATACACCCATACACGCATACATGTACACACAAGGTATTTACCGGACACATATACACCCAAGTTCGCATACATGCACACATAAGGTATTAATCGGACACATATACAGTCATACTCGAATACATGCACACACAAGTTATGAACCGGACACACATATACAGCCATTCTCGCATACATGTACACACAAGGTATTAAACGGGCACACATACACCCATACTCGCATACATGTACACACAAGGTATTAACCGGACACACATACACCCATACCCGCATACATGCACACACTAATTATTAACCGGACACACATACACCCATATTCGCATACATGCACACACAAGGTATTAACCGGACACACATACACTAACACTCGCATACATGCACACACACGGTATTAACCGGACACACATACACCCACACTCGCATACATGCACACACAAGGTATTAACCGGACACACATACACCCACACTCACATGCATGCACACACAAGGTATTAACCGGACACATATACAACCATACTCGCATACATGCACACATAAGGTATTAACCGGACACACATATACCCACACTCGCATACATGCACACACAAGGTATTAACCGGACACACATACACTCGCAAGGTATTTACAGGACACATATACACCCATACTCGCATACATGCACACACAAGGTATTAACCGGACACATATACTTTCATACTCGCATACATGCACACACAAGGTATTAACCGGACACACATACACCCATACTCGCATACATGCAAGCACGCTCATACAGACAATATTCACACGTATGCCATTACGCAATTTTAATAAAATTTTCAACTTCCAATATATTTGTATATTTACATCAACGGCTTAAAATTGTATTTTAATCACATGGAATGTATTATGTTGATCGATAATAAAATGGGTGTTTCATTTATATGCGCAACTCAAGATTTTATGTGTACTAGAAATCGAGTGTCTTGAGTTTGTATGTTATGTGCCTCTTTATAGAATGATGAGTGTTTATAATGGTATTTTGATAGTTTGTAAAATCATGGTGAAAGCTTATACATTAAAATTGGATGTTGGGTATTAACAGTTGTATGTAGTGTGCTTAAGACGGCATGCTGTTTGTTGATATGGTGTGTGTTAATTGTTTTTCAAATTGCCTTCCGATTCCGGTGTAAACACATCAAATTTTGAATCGCTCTCGTGAAAAAATGTACTTTTTGTCTACAACTAAGTTAACCTTGCCCTAATCATAAAACAGAACTGTCTAATGGGTAAAGGTGATCTAACGTCCATTGTCTCTCCTACCAAAGATTCAAACAATCTTAATAAAACACAAACAAAACGGATCCGTGCTAACAAACGTAAAGTTGTCTCCCCTGATAGCATTAGACTTGATAAAAAGTCCAGAATAACTACGGACACTGAGTCTGAGTACGAATCGGAGAGTACTGAAGGGTCAAGTGTGGACTGGTTTTCACCTAATTACAAATTTGAATCCCATAAAGTTGTCCAAGCTCACAAAATGTCGAACAGCAGTACCCATTGTGATAACCTTGACTCAACGCTCGTTGATAAAAACTGTACGAACACCCAACTGTCTCTGCAGACCCAGACTGCTCCCCAGCCATCCGTACATCCAACAGGTGCACATGACCATCACTATGTTATATCCCCTGAGAGGCAGATCCCACCATACATGACCTCCCCACACACTATGCAGTCAACCCCCATACAGATGATGCCTCAGTCATACATTACCGACTTTGATCTGCAAAGAATCGTACACACCTTAAGAATCTCCCTCCGAGATGAAATCCGTGGGCTTGTCCAGGCATGTGTAGCCGAGCTTGTAACCCCTCTGGTAAATGAACTCAGTGTACTGAAACATTCTGTAACCACCTTAACCAATAAAATAGCTGATCTCGAACAAGACCTGGACAATGCCAATCAATATAGCAGGCGTCACTGTGTTATTGTTAGCAATGTGCCAGAAAATTCAGATGAATCAACCGATGATATCATCCTAAACATCGCAAAAGAGAGTGGATCCAACATTGTTCTCTCAGACATAGACAGGTCCCACAGAAATGGACCACCAAAAAGGAATGATGGAAAGCACAGGGATATTATAGTTAAATTTACAAACTATAAAGCCAAGTCAGTGTTCATAAAATCAAGAAAACAGCTGAGACTCAACAACAATAAAGTTTTCATAAATGAACAATTAACACCCATAAGAAGGGAAATTGCTTTCCATTTCAGGCAACTGAAAAACGCCCCAGCTCTCCCATTTCGGATACATGGACATTTGATGGTAACATCTTTATCAAGCTGAAGAACCAGGATAAGAAAATAAAGATTACTTCAATCCAGGATCTGTCTAAATTTGGCTACAAGCAAATATAACCTTATATGCATGAGATAATCTCTAGTGTTGAATTGTCCTGTAAATATAGCCTAAGTCAAGTTCTATATACCATAAAACACTTTGTTTGTGAAGATCTAACCTAATAGTCTTTTCCACCCATATGAGAATCAAAAATTCATACTCTAACAAATAATTTAACAAATAAATAAGTAAAACAGTTAACATTATTATGTGTGTACTATGTAACTATGTGTGCTTTTGTACAAGTTGTGTCTATGTGTATAATAGTGTGTATAATTTGTTATAAATATTTAAATACTTACTTTAACACATATATGAATCATAGTAACATATTGATTATAACTAGTCATACATATAAATACAAAACCACATAAATAAGTTAAAAAAAACATATGTATATGTGTTCTATGCAAATGTGTGTGCTTTTGTGCAATATATGTTTATGTGTATGTGTACATAAATAAGTAAACAAAAATAACAAATTTATATGTGTGCCATGCAATTGTGTGTGTTTTTGTGAAAGATATGTTCATGTGTATAATAGTGTGTACAATTTGTATTTGTTATAACTATTAAAATACATAACTTAACACATATATGAATCAAAAAATACAATTTGTGTATATAAATAGGTTAAAATTAAAAAAATACAATTTGTATTTGTTATAAATATTAAAATACATAACTTAACACATATATGAATCATGGTATCATATTCTTTATAACTAGTATACATATATAAATACATAACTATATAAATAAGTAAAACAATACCACATGCATATGTGTACTATGCAAATGTGTGTGCTTTTGTACAAGATATGTTTATGTGTATGTGTACATAAATAGGTTAAAAAATAATTGTAAGTGTGCTATGCAAATGTATGTCAAAATTGTGTGTCTATTTATTTTACTGTAGATCTATATAACTTAAACGGTATTCAAACTGTTTGTCACATGTTACACAAAGAGCTTCTCATATAATTAAAACAAATTTCTGTTGATCAATTGAAATTATCCATAGAATTACATTAATGCATAGAAACAAGCAATTTAAAAAACATTATACCATAACCATATTACACAATAATTTACATACAATAAATAATTTAGAAGGTGCTGTATTCCAATAATTTGTGTAAGCAATTTCTAAAATTGTGTCTCTTTTTTTCCTTTTTACTCAAATATACTGTGAATATACTGTGTGAATGCAATATATGACATGCAAATTGTGTATATGTCATGAACAAACCCATAATAACTGTGTGTTTTACCATTAAAATGCCAATATGTGAAACAATGTTAAGTAAACTCATTCTACCATATACTCACTGACTTTTTACCTACAACAATGCAAATATTTGCCTATTTACTAACATAATGTGATTACTCCTACTCCAATGTTTGTTACAAATGCCACCCAAATAGTGTAAAAGTTATGTAAACTGTCAAAATTGTCTGTTATTCTTATTGTATTTAACTTAAACTGTACCCATATTTCTTGTCATATTGTACATAAAGAGCTTCTTATATAATTATAATAAATTTATGTTTAACAATAAAAATTACAAATAAAATAACATGAATGTGTCAAAACAAGTAATTAAAAAGAAATAATACTAAAGCCATAGTACAAACTTTCTTACTGACTGTAAATAGTTTACAAGGTGCTGTTTTTTTCATTAATTTGTGTGACCATTTACTAAAATGTTGTCTCATGTTTTCTTTTTTTCAAATATTATATGAATATACTGTGTAAATGCAATACATGACATGCAAATTATGTATATGTTAAAAACAAATCCATAATTACTGCATGTTTTTCCATTGAAATGTCAATATGAGAAACCATGTTAAAGTAATGAAAATTGTTAAAATACTTTTCTTTTTTTTTTCAATACCAACATAACTTTATAATGAAAATACATTTTAACATTGCCACATTGCAAGTATATACCTATAAAATGTAAATGTGTACTCCATGAGGTTCTATTTACAGTTCGAAATATATAAAAAATAATTCAATAATAACACTTACATGTAAATGTATTATACCACAACCAGGTTTACTTCTTGCTTAAATAATGCTAATGTAGTTTTACACCCAATTTTCTAAATTAAACTGGTAAAAAACTGCTTATATTTTAGTTTTACACCCAATTTGCTAAATTAAACTGGTAAAAAACTGCTTATATTAATAAATTTCCTTTCCCTAAGGGGTTATCTACATAACTCATATGTTATCGGTACTCTAAAAAATACTATATTATTTCAAAATTATTAATGTAACTTCTAAAAGAAATCTTAATATCATCTTATGTTAAGAAATTATTGTAAAAGGATATATCTATTGTCAACCATCAAACAATACTGCTCTGCACTACACCTTTAATAGACATGCTGTTAGCATTATGCATACTGTATTTAAACTTTTCCTAAATCTGTTTAGATAATAAATTGCATCACTGCTAGGTTCATGCACAATATCATCCACATAATTGGTTTCATTGACACACACACTAAATCAAACTAAAATAAACCATGAACCATTACACATGGTAGGTAACTTGTTTTTTTTTACTTCATTGTTGACACAAGATATATCTTGATCCATAGATTTCTAAAATCAATCTGTGGATATGCACATCTTATAAAAAATGCAATCACAAATTTGAACTCAATCCGATAAACATGATTATAAGCTAGCATCTTTACAAAAAATAAATAAATCACTACCTAATAAACAATTCAAATAATCTTGGACATTTTCGCTTTCCATTTCCAAGATTGTTTGATATTACTGTTCTTCTATCTCAAAAAAGCATTGACCCACTTCCATTCTCTTGTAACATTACAAGATTATGACAAAAGTGAGTCATCTAATTATTTCAATGCACATAATGAATAAAAAAACAACTCAAAACTGAAAATAGGTACTGATACTACAATAATAACATTCAAAATGTGCATAAATTAAAAACAAATTATTTATCAAATCTATTGAGTTACCCTCCACATTGACAAATATGTATCTTGCTTATATAAGCTTGAGTTAATAAGATAATAAATACTAATGGTGTACTGGAGTACATAACAGATGACATCATGTTATAAAATAATAATCTATGACCATGGTGTATAAAAATGGTGCATACAAATGGTGCATATTAAAGTTGTGTTAGGTAAATGAGGGTTATCAGTAGTTGATAACAAATGGTAATTATGTACATAGTATGTATATTATATGATAAATCTTTCATGGTGTATATGACACATGGTAATGTTGTACAAGTCACTCAACAATATTTTATGCATGCATGTTTCTGTATTGATTTCCCCAAGCATTTATTTTTTAACATAATACTGGTAAATGTTTCAGATACTTCTTTTTAGTACATATTATTGGAATTTATATGTACGAAGTAAATGGTAATGATGTACAAGTCACTTAATAATGTGTTCTGCATGTGTGTATTGATTGTGTATTTTCTTGCACTTATAGTTAAGCATAATATAGGTGTTTACTTACTCAACAAATATTTAAGGTGTATATGATAAATGGATATGTTTTATAAGTCAATTGACAATATGTTATGCATGTGTGTATTGACTGTTTTCTATCAATCATATATGAACTTGAACAGTTCCTGGGTGACAGTGTTATCTCACTTTGTACAGCAACTCAATTATTTGGAACCTATGTACTCTCTTGCACTTATACAGTTTAACCCCACATACTGGATGACCAATTGTATATTTGTACATCATTATAATTAATTATTACTTGTGAAATCTCAACACTTACATATTTGAACTCCAGTTATTGGTGATTTATCTGTTGTTGTACAGCAACTTAACCTTTTGTGTACTCACAACCACTCATATATCGAAGCTCAGCTGCCAGATAGCTTATCTGGCGTGTTAGGATATTTGTTTAGACCTATTGTGTTGTCAGATTGACTGATTGCAAGTAAATCCATATGTTAGGTCAATTAATCAAGCAATTATCCAACATATCAAAAAGCAAACATCTACTTTTTACTATGATTTGTAAGATCTTATCAGACTCGTTTCTTGTAAATATATGTCCAAATGTTGCCTTAAATTGTGGTGTGCAATTACGCCCACATCAACTGGTAATCCATCCACGAATAAATAAATCCACAAGCTCGGAACATTAATATTTACACTTTGGTGAATACACACAACCTTTTCCTTTTTATTTTGTAAATGCAACTACACACATTTCATAAAAAATCACCCAATAAGATACACTTTTCAATATCAAATTCACCTGAAGTTACTTGTAAACTCGTATTTAGAAAAAAACACAATTAACACGATCACTCACTCCTAACTTGTGCCTAAATAATAATCTACAATCTTTCGCCACACACTTAGTGCACATGTATTCTTTCAGCTTGCGGAAATCATGCACATTGTACAAACACAGACTATCCCGTTAACACGTCGCCTTAGCATATAATTCAAGCTTTGTAAAAAGCTTGTCATTTTTCGGTTTGCCCAAGTACTAAGCCCATATTGCGTAGATCCTTGTACTATTATGTTACTACGCGATCATTCAATATAAGCTCCACTTTCTGTATCATTATACAACCCAAAATATAAATTTATCAAATGAGGTTTTAACATCTCTTTATAACATCAACATGACCAAATATTTTGTTTATTTTTGTTATTCTTCTCTTCTCATTATTCCTTTTTCCTTCCTTCACTTCTTGCGGGCCGGGCGCACGATAGCTTTTTCCTCATCCAATTATTTCTTGCACTCAGCATTACATGATGTACACTGACATAGGAGTGTACAGGATGAGGATAGGTTTGTTCCACTCACGTACTATGAAAAGTAAAGGGCTTCAACAAATGAATATGTTCGAGTTAGTTTGCTGGCTGGCAATCCTTCTTCTTAGAGGAGGCGATGTCCATCCAAATCCTGGACCCAAAAGCTCCCTTGATATGTCATCCTCTTCTTCGGGTACATCTTTCTCATCTTCAATAAATGATGCATTTGCCCAAAATCTAAAAATTGTTCATTACAACGTTCAGAGCTTCCTCGCCAAGAAAGATATTCTGTATGCCGATCTCAACAATTTTGATATTATAGTGTTTACTGAAACTTGGCTTAGCTCAACAGTTGACACTGACGACCTACTTTTCCCTTCTTATCATAAGCCGATCAGACGGGATAGAAGAAACGATCCCCATGGAGGTATTCTAGTATACGTAAAATCCGATCTCTTTGCCATTGAGCGACCTGACCTACAAAATGATGATCTAGAATGTCTATGGGTCGAACTACGTATAAAGGGAAGGCGTCTTTTATCTGGCTCTTTCAACAGACCACCAAACTCTTCTCCTTATCTATTAGTATGCATAAACGATTCGATCTCACTAGCCGTTGACACCGGTATTGAGAACATTGTTATTACAGGTGATTTTAATCTTGACATGAATAAACAACAGTGCAGGATCAAAATGGACTCCCTTCTTTTACAGTATAATCTCACACAGATTATTAAAGAACCCACTCATTTTACTGCAACCTCGAATTCCATTCTTGACCTTTTTATAGTAACATCTTCCTTAAAAGTGCTAAAAAGCGGCGTTGGAGAACCCTTTCTTAACCAGCAACTTCGATTTCATTGCCTAGTCTACTGCGTCATAAACTTCAATAGAATAGCTGGATCTAATTTTAAACGTAAAATATGGCGATATACAGATGGGGACTACACTAATCTAAGACAACTTGTGCAGAATTTCGATTGGAACAGTTGTTGTGATAATAATATTGACATATATACTTCAAATTTCACACATCAACTTATCAGTCTTTGCGAAGTTACAATCCCGAACAAAATAGTTACAATAAGAACAGCCGATCCTCCATGGCTACATAATAATATTCGTAAGGAAATCCGACGCCGCAAACGAGCATACAAAAAAGCCAAGGTTACCAATTTAGACCGACACTGGCACATCTTTCGCAAACAACGTAATATTGTTCACAACCTTGTCAGATCAGCGAAAAAAGTGCACTTTGAAAATCTCGCTAAACTTATACGTGAAAATCAACACTCATCATCCGACTTCTGGAAAATAATAAAAAAATTCACAAATAAAAACATTACACAAAACGAGTTGCCTCCCTTAATTCATAATGGTACCATATATGAGTCACCTCTTGATAAAGCAAATATTCTTAATTCATTCTTCCAATCTCAGTCTACTTTAACTACACCAAGTACGCATATGCACAACCTACATTCCCAAAAGCCAGATTGCCCCGTCTTCGAAGATCTCATTATTTCCCGTCAAGATGTCTTGGATTCCATTAAAGTTATGAAAACGGGAAGGCATCAGGTCCAGACCAAATAAATAGTTAAGTTCTAAAGCAAATTGCATCTGAGATTTCAGGTCCACTACAAAATCTTTTCAATTTTTCTATTAGTAATGGTAGGGTCCCACGGAGCTGGAACGAAGCAATTGTTTGTGCTCTTCACAAAAAGTCTGATCCTCAGGATGTTGAAAATTACAGACCGATCTCCCTTTTAAGTGTTTTAAGTAAATGTCTCGAGAGAATTCTCCACAAATATATTTTTAATCATTTAAGGGCTATTGAATTTATAACCCCAACTCAATTAGGATTCATTCCAAAAGATTCCACTGTCAACCAATTAGTCTCTGTGTATCACTCCTTTTGTAAAGCCCTTGACGAAGGTAAAGAGGTTCGAGCCGTTTTTTGCGACATTTCTAAGGCCTTCGACAGAGTATGGCATGAAGGACTTATCCACAAGCTCCGACTTAGTGGTATCTCGGGCAATCTTCTATCTTGGTTAAAAGACTACCTACATGAGAGGACCCAGTGTGTTGTAATCTCTGGCTGCCAATCTGACCCATTACCCATAAACGCTGATGTCCCGCAAGGGTCTATATTAGGGCCCCTCCTCTTTCTCATTTATATAAATGACATTGTACGAGATATTCACTATCCAATTCGACTATTTGCAGACGACACCACGCTATATATCATCGTCGACAACCCTGTTGATGCGGCTAATCATCTTAACACTGATCTTGCAAAAATTCATTCCTGGGCTGACAAGTGGTTGGTTACCTTCAATCCATCCAAAACCGAATCCTTAGTTATATCTAGAAAAATCAACCGCCCAATCCATCCCCCTCTCTCTTTCAACGACTGCCAAATCACTGATGTTTCGTCTCACAAGCATCTAGGCTTAACTTTTTCTGATACATGTTCCTGGCATGACCATATTGAATCAGTCAAGAAGAAAGCATGGCAGACTCAATGTAATGCGAACGTTCAAATTTACGCTCGATAGAAAGTCCCTTTTATCGATTTACACAACATTTATTAGACCAATTCTTGAATACGCTGATATAGTCTGGGATAACATTAATACACAAGATGAAATAGAACTTGAGAAGATTCAACAGGAAGCAGCAAGGATAATCAGCGGGGGAACACGTTTGGCATCCTTGCAAAACCTTTACAATGAAACTCCTGTCGAACCATTAAAAAATAGGAGAACAAAACATAAACTTACCCAATTCTATAAAATGTATAATTCACTAGAACCCCCATACTTGTGCACACTTATCCCCTCTAGCGTGGGAGAAAGATCTGCTTATCCACTTCGTAACTCTAACAACATTCGCAGTATCCAATGCAAATCACAACTTTTTACACGATCTTTCCTACCATCAACTATAAACTTTACCGGAATCGGTGAGAACGGCTCCTTCTCTCTCTGCTTTCAAAGCAAATCTTAGCAAAGATAAGAAAATAATTACCCAGCATTTCTACGATGGGGAGCGGACATCTAATATTCTACATGCGCGTTTACGAATGCATTGTAGCAGTTTAAATGAACATTTGTACTCAAAAAACATTGTACAAAGTCCATATTGTCAATGCGGTGCGATTGAAGACACATATCACTTTTTCTTCAATTGTCCCATTTATACAGAAAAAAGAGTTATCCTTTTTAACAATCTGTCTAGATTCTTACCCATAACTTTGCAACTTCTTCTTTTCGATGTTAAAGACGGCTCATATGAAGTAAATTCATTAATATTCAAACATGTTCAGTCTTTCATCCGAGATAGTCATAGATTCTAACCCATTTCTATCTCAGGAACAAACCATATTCTGCTAACGATGCCCTGTTCCCGCAACTGCTTCCTTTATTATCGCAACTTCTCTTATTCTGAAACTCTACTCTTCCACTGCTATCCCTTTCCTTTTCCACTTATCAGCTCTTATGCTTTCTACATTACTCTGTTATACGTTTTGTATTATAAGATATATTATTTTTACATTTCTAACCAGTATGCAATTATCTATCACTGTAATATATTGTTCGTAATTTTGACATGTCTTTAAATAGTTGTTATACGTTTGGTTGTTTACACCATTACAGCAGCGCTTCTAACGGACAGAAGAGAGACATAGTATAAGCCTCGAGCTTCCTTCTCAATTCTGTCCAATTGTATTTTACAGCCTTTATGTAAAGCAATACTGCAATTCTACCTGCCTAGCATATTGCTCAAATATAATATGTATGTTTGTATTGTATTGCTTATATGTACTTTCAATGAACTAAATAAATAGTGTTTAAACCAAAAATCGCATGATATCATTTCGAATAAAAATGTTTTCGCCTTACTCGATATGTTGTTATTTTACATATGTGCATATTTGAAAACATGTCAAATGTCATAACTGTATGAACACGTCAAACGTTAATTAAACAATGTTTTTGTTTCATAAGTGTATGCATAATTGAAGATAATTAGAGTATGACAATGCGTTGAATTTAAGATGGTCCTAGGGTACTTAGTTTATACACAACTTGAAAAAGCAATAAGTACTTTGAATATTGCTGATTAATCCAATAGCTTTAATAGTACGTTTATCTGCCGTTCACAAACAACAATACGAATTTACATCTCGTATAGGAACATTTAAAAAACAAATATCACTGAAAACATTTATTTTTAAAAGTTATTATGTACTGTGCTTACGGAGTGCGATGTATGATGACCAGGAAACCAAATTTCCTCATTTCATCTTGTATTTTGAAATACTGATCGTCCACATTTATGCCTGTCTTGAAAAAGAATGAGAAGTTTTCAATCAATCCTGTGACCCACGTGAAAAGGAGTGTCATTTATTATTTGTCTTTGTATTTGTGTTAATTCTTATAGTGTGTATGGTGTTTTGCCAAGTATCATATTACGAAATGAGATTGGGTTTAACTCTATAAATTTATTATAAATGGTAGGGGTTTAAGGCATGCTTCTGATTGCTGTTATTTTAAAACAAGGAGCAGTTCATGTATTAATTTATTACCTTGTTCAAGGGAAAATATTTAACTTTATGGTATTTAATGGTCTGTAAACATTTGTGCCATTTTAGATCTGTACATTAAAGGAAACATAACTTAAGTTGTTTAATGGTCCATTCCAGTAGAAGATGTAAATTAATTCGGACAGGTGGCAGCGCTCAACGAACGTCTTTATCGCAGCAAACACGACTCTGAATTCCTTGTGAACATTGATTTAGACGAATTTATAATCCCGATACAAAATACCAAAACGTGTATTGATGTAATAGCAAATTCTTTTGACAAAGCTTGCGTTTTCCGAAAGGACGCATCGCGCAGAGAAAACGATATTTCAAACCAGACGCCTGAATGACGCCAAAGAAAGGACCCATAATCAACGTTCAAAATACACTGTACGGACGTCTAAAGTGAATGTGATGATGATGCGTTAAGTGCTTTTTTTAAATTGTGCGCCCGTCTCATACGTTTTTCCTAAGGAGACAATGGTTCATCACTACAGGGATGATAAACCGGATAATAATACATTTATTAACAATGACACTGTACTTAATAAATATGGAAACCGTTAATGAAATACGTGAAAGACATATGACAACATTTTACATATCAAATATTGATAACACATCGAAAACGTTTATCTCTACTTTTACTTGTTGTATCTTTTGTATAGGTTGCTTCACTTGGTTCTCACCTAGGCGACCCTAGTTCGATCCCCGCTTTCGGCGCATGTGAGTAGGGTTCGGTGTTATCATACAGGACAGGTGGGGTTTCCTCCGGGTACATACATGTATATATCCCCTCACAATACAAGTAAACACCAAAATTTGAACATCCTTCACAAACCAATAATAGCTGAACATTGCGGCTATAATTAAAAATTGCCCCAACCTTCGTTAGTAAAACGAGTTCTTACAACACTGAAATGAGCACTATAATATTCGAATGGACGAATGAGAGAACACTGCTCTGGCGAACGTATTCGTGTATTAGAAAACAAACAGGGCAGACAGAAAATAGCTATTTGCAGCTAAATAAGTGTGCGATAAGCGTTTCATATTATTATTGTTTTGTCGAGAGATACTAACTTTCTTTTTTGTTTGCGTGAACAGTTACGTTTGACTTGTGATGACACGCATGGTTTTGTGTATTTAATGGATAATACGTACAATCTTGGTGTTCCGCGGTCCGCAAACATGATATAAATCCTTTCACAACTTGTTTGTATACTATCAATATGTACGGGGCTTTTTTCAGATATTTATGTCGTGTCAATATAATAATTGTTTATTGAGACATACATATATAACACAATGCAACCATTCAATGGAGCCGGGTAGTGTAGCGGCGGGGGTGTTACCCGGAGTTGAGGAATAGCGTAATAGCACTGGCCGCATTACGGTTTATACTGCCATTAGTTATACTTTTCTTATCTTAGGTCATAAGTAAGAAAGAATGCATTTATAAACGAAATTTACCAACACATTGTAATGACTAAACAAATTTGAGTTGACGTCTCCACACACATTCCACATTTACATTTTTAATAGCAACAATAATAGCATATCTTCGCTTCCAGAAATCTTATCTGAAGAAAATTCAAGTTGTAAAACAAAAACGCTATTTACTTGTGTAGGTGATTTACAATGCGCATGGTAATGTAGGTGACTTTGTATAAAAGTAAATATGTCCTTTTAATATTATGTGAGAGGAGTTTTTTCGTCGAATTCCGGTACCGCCTTTACTTAGTGCAGAACAGTGAATGACGAGGGTAAAGGAATACTATTCTTAAAAAATAGCAACTGAATTAGTTATTATTACGATAATACATTTATATAATTTAAACAAACTAAAGTGGTGCCGAATTTGTTTGCTAATATTCATGGAGAAATCAGTTTATATTACGGCGAAGACAGTACCTCAAGCATCACACGTCTTTTCAACGTGTAGACGGGCATATAGTTTACATGTTCTCATTAAAAAAATAATCCTTTTTCAAAAATACCACAGGAAGAAAAAAAGCTAGATGGAATCAGAGCTGTGTTTTTTCACGAAGTTTCTTTTTGGTCTCTATACCGATGATGATAGCATAGCAATTCTTGTCAGCATTTGTTACAAGGGAGCATTCTTTAGATCTCCCCCCCAAAAAAAACACCAAGACTAGTACTGGCTCTATGCCCAGGAAACGGACTCGAGAGCATTTCAATAAGCCCAAATCTTAGGCTTTCGATGCAATTGAGCTAAAAGAAATAGGTTTAAACTTATCAACTACGGATCAATGATAATATGTCGATATATGACAGTATATCCATTCAAATACACATGTCCCTATAAGCATGTTTGAGTTTAAGATACAGACGTCTGACTATTAGAACGATTCATTTTTATCATTTGACTTTCACAATTAAATTTGGCAATGCAAAACGATTTATTTCAGAATAATACTACAAATTAAGTGTGTGCATTTGTTGGTATTTATGACGGATTTACGATTATTGAAATTGATGTCATTGATAAATATTCAATATGAGTGAATTTTCCAACAGTGTAAATATTCAATATGAGTGAATTTTCCAACAGTGTGCATGTGGACTAGTATATACAGTAAGGCTTACACAACTAGCCAAACGTTATTGTGCCTAGCAAATAATTTATTACGACACTTGCATGGTTTTGTCTATAACATCATTGACTAATGTCTAAATAATCAAGATAAAATGCGCAAAACACGATAAAAACAGACACCGCGGAATGAAATTAATCATTACAATATTAAAAAAACGACGCCATTATACTGCACGTGAGTCCGTTATCCAGGTCATGCTTTATATTTGATTGAAGTTATTTTTCAAAATGCGTTTCTTATAATTAAATAAAAATAATTTATCACATGTTCAGGTATGCATTGTGGAAAAAACTTGTTGGTTTATCATCATCAATTACTGCAATATTATGCAGCGCTTTATATGAAAAACGACATGCACAAACGAGGCGGTCTTTTTTTTCTAAACTGATTTTCAAGTTACATCTTAACCATAAACGGATCATATCGCGCTTACAGACTGACACATAAAAATTCAACACACAATTCAATTATAAAATAGCGGCATGTAACACACAGGTTTAAGCACAAAACCTGACACGAATGGTAAAATTATTTATAAACCTCTTTGATTATAAATTGTTATATATAAATTTGTCAGGTTATTTACTGTAAAAGTATGTATATAAATATATTTTGGAAAACAATATCAATAAAAAGCATTATATGTATAATCTTATTTTGTGCGGCTGCAGCTATTTTGACATACAATAGCAACTGCAGGTTAGCCTGTCGCATAATAGGTATAACCATAGGCATCGTGTTTGTTTTGCCATAAATGCAAAAACATAGATTTAGAAACGTATTCAACAAGCTAAATAAAACACGTGACTAAGACGTTTAAAACTATATGTACGTTATCAATCGAAACCGTTTTTTTAAATAAGTTTTTCAAACGTTTTTCGTCGATACAATTATCAGAAACGTGCATCACCCAAATAGGGATTTACATGACTTGTTTTATTGTATCTTTTCATAAACATTCATACATCGCGAAAACTTATTGCAGGATATACTAAGCCGCAATAATAAGATTTCAAACTATGTCACTAAAGACAAATGATCAAGAAAATGATTTGTATTACTAGAGTTGCGACACCTTAAGGGTTTCGCGGCATGGAATGAGTGGAGAGATGAAATCAAATTGAAAATCGATTATTTCTAAAAAAAATTGGTACGAAAAAATATGTGGATACGAAAAATAAATAAATGTGTGTACGAAAACAAATTGGAGTACGAAAAAAGGGTACAAACAAAATAAGGGTAGCACAAAAGATTTTGTTACGAAAAAAATGGGTACAAATTAAAAACAAGGGCTGTTTGTAAAACATGCATGTCCCCCATATGTGCTCTCAGTTGTAGTAACAGCCATTTTGTTAATATGTTTTTGTCACTGTGACCTTGACCTTTGACCTAGTGACCTGAAAATCAATAGGGGTCATCTGCGAGTCATG
The DNA here is from genome assembly GCF_020536995.1 of Dreissena polymorpha. Classification (NCBI taxonomy): domain Eukaryota; kingdom Metazoa; phylum Mollusca; class Bivalvia; order Myida; family Dreissenidae; genus Dreissena; species Dreissena polymorpha. Next base: position 3,982,290 of record NC_068363.1, on the reverse strand, counting down.
ATCAATGTACCTATGAAGTTTCATGATCCTAGCCATAAGCTTTCTTGAGTTATCATCAGGAAACCATTTTACTATTTCGGGTCACTGTGACCTTGACCTTTGACCTAGTGACCTGAAAATCGATAGAGGTCATCTGCCAGTCATGATCAATGTACCTATCAAGTTTCATGATCCTAGGCATAAGCGTTCTTGAGTTATCATCCGGAAACCATTTTACTATTTCGGGTCACCGTGACCTTGACCTTTGATCTAGTGACCTAAAAATCAATAGGGGTCATCTGCGAGTCATGATCAATGTACCTATCAAGTTTCATGATCCTAGGCATAAGCGTTCTTGAGTTATCATCCCGAAACCATTTTACTATTTCGGGTCACCGTGACCTTGACCTTTGACCTAGTGACCTGAAAATCAAAAGGGGTCATCTGCTAGTCATGATCAATCTACCTATTAAGTTTCACGATCCTAAGCATAAGCGTTCTTGAATTATCATCCGAAAACCATTTTACTATTTCGGGTCACTGTGACCTTGACCTTTGACCTAGTGACCTGAAAATCAAAAGGGGTCATCTGCTAGTCATGAACAATCTACCTAACAAGTTTCATGATCCTAGGCATAAGCGTTCTTGAGTTATCATCCAAAAACCATTTTACTATTTCGGGTCACTGTGACCTTGACCTTTGACCTAGTGACCTCAAAATCAATAGGGGTCATCTGCGAGTCATGATCAATGTACCTATGAAGTTTCATGATCCTAGGCCCAAGCGTTCTTGAGTTATCATCTGACAACCACCTGGTGGAAAGACCGACAGACCGACAGACAGACCGACATGAGCAAAGCAATATACCCCCTCTTCTTCGAAGGGGAGCATAAAAATTTGGGTACGAAACAAATTTGGGTACGAAAAAAATGGGTATGAAAAAAAAATTGGGTACGAAAAAAATTGGGAACGAAAAACATTTGGGTACAAACAAATTGGTGACGAAATAATACAATGGATGGTTAAGCAACTTAAAAATTTAAAAGGGCCATAACTCTCTAAGTAAATCATCTAACCAGAACCCACTTATAACATGCGCATCTCCTAGAGGTAGTTAAGCTTCCCATAAAGCTTCATTGTATTCCAGTCAGTAGTTGGGGAGAAATAGCCCCGACAAGAATTGCACGACATAAATATGTACTGTTTATAGAAAATTTTAAAGGGCCATAACTCTGTGCAAAATCAACCGACCATACCGGCTGATAATATGCACATCTCCTGTTGGTAGTGAAGCTTCCCATGAAGTTTCATTGAATTCCCATAATAAGTTGCTGAGAAATAGCTCGGACAAGAATTGCCCTATAAGTTCAATGGAAAATTTAAAAGGGCCATAACCCTGTGAAAAATCATCCGACGAGAACCGGCTGATAATATGCATAAGTCCCCTCCGGTGTAACCGGTAGTGGACTAATAAAAGCTAGGCACGGCGTATAAAATCAGAACCACTGGGTCGAATCTGCTGAAACTTGGCCACATTGTAGATTATAGTCCAAACAAGCTACAGAATTAGCGTTTTTGGACCTGACGGCGAAAAACATTAACCAATAATGGACAGCACAAAATGGGTCATTTTGTACAAAAAATGTAAACTTTAAGTGGCATTTAATGACCTTTAGACATCAGAAAATTGCAAATTTTTAATATTCTGCACACTTCGACTTGTTTTTTTTACAAATTTAGAAGCATTTATGCTTGGGATGTATATAAACCCTGTTATTCAGTGTCAAATTTGGCCAAAAATCACAATACAATCCCAAAAATGGCTAAGCAGCAATGCCCCTTTAACATTATTCCTTATATTTAATTGTATTGTTTAAAAAGATAACTGTGTATATTTAATCATAATGGCTCTGTATATCACACATGATAGGGCACTGCTGGGACTTGAACCCAGAACTCATCTCACATTGTAAGATGCGTTTTTCAATTAAACTACAATGACTGTATCTTGTGAAGTGGAGCCAACATACACCCACATACCGGTAAGTGAAAAAATCATTCTGTCCATATATTTGTACTGGGCGTTAGTGAAAGTGAAAGTCTTTTTCCAGGTTTTCCCTGATTTCCAGGTTGGCTGGGAACCATGTTTAACTATGATAAAATGTTCTTTAGATGCCATGTGTATTAATATATAGGTCTATTTTTCTGAGATATTAATGAAAATGCCTTTGGGTATGTGGCGAATATTTAAAAAATCTGCAACTTGATATATGGTGCTAACACGGTAAAATTGTATGAGCCCAAATTATAATAGATGAATGCCTATTATGCTTCTCTGCTTATACTATGACGACATGTTCATACAATGCCATTTTTATTAATATACATGTATACATGTATGCCAAATTTAATGAAAAAGACTTGAAAATGTGTGTCGCAAGATACCAAGTAAGAAAAAAATCAGCATTTTTATGTAGGGTCTTCACACGGTAAAATTATTTGTGCCCAAAATAATAATAGATGAATGCATATTAGGCCTCAATGTTGCTTATACTATGACGACTGGTTCATACGATGCCATTTTTATAAATATCTATGCCAAATTTAATGAAATAGACATGAAAATGTGTATCGCCAGGTACCAAGTAAGAAAAAAATCAGCATTTTTATCTAGGGTCTTCACACGGTTAAATTATTTGTGCACAAATAATAATAGATGAATGCATATTAGGCTTCAATGTTGCTTATACTATGACTACTGGTTCATACGATGCCATTTTTATAAATATCTATGCCAAATTTAATGAAATAGACTTGAAAATGTGTGTCGCCAGGTACCAAATAAGAAAAAAATCAGCATTTTTATGTAGGGTCTTCACACAGTAAAATTATTTGTCCCCAAATAATAATAGATGAATGCATATTAGGCTTCAATGTTGCTTATACTATGACTACTGGTTCATACGATGCCAATTTTATAAATATCTATGCCAAATTTAATGAAATAGACTTGAAAATGTGTGTCGCCAGGTACCAAGTAAGAAAAAAATCAGCATTTTTATGTAGGGTCTTCACACAGTAAAATTATTTGTGCCCAAATAAGAATAGATGAATGCATATTAGGCTTCAATGTTGCTTATACTATGACTAATGGTTCATACGATACGATTTTTATAAATATCTATGCCAAATTTATGAAATAGACTTGAAAATGTGATTCGCCAGGTACCAAGTAAGAAAAAAATCTGCATTTTTATGTAGGGTCTTCACACAGTAAAATTATTTGTGCCCAAATAATAATAGATGAATGCATATTAGGCTTCAATGTTGCTTATACTATGACTAATGGTTCATACGATACCATTTTTATAAATATCTATGCCAAATTTAATGAAATAGACTTGAAAATGTGATTCGCCAGGTACCAAGTAAGAAAAAAATCCGCATTTTTATGTAGGGTCTTCACACAGTAAAATTATTTGTTCCCAAATAATAATAGATGAATGCATATTAGGCTTCAATGTTGCTTATACTATGACGATATGTTCATACAAGCCATTTTTATTAACATATATGCCAAATTTAATGAAATAGAATTGAAAATGTGTGTCGCCAGGTACCAAGTAAGAAAAAAATCAGCATTTTTATGTAGGGTCTTCACACGGTAAAATTATTTGTGCCCAAATAATAATAGATGAATGCATATTAGGCTTCAATGTTGCTTATACTATGACTACTGGTTCATACGATGCCATTTTTATAAATATCTATGCCAAATTTAATGAAATAGACTTGAAAATGTATGTCGCCAGGTAACAAATAAGAAAAAAATCAGCATTTTTATGTAGGATCTTCACACGGTAAAATTGTTTGTGCCCAAATAATAATAGATGAATGCATATTAGGCTTCAATGTTACTATGACTACTGGTTCATACGATGCCATTTTTATAAATATCTATGCCAAATTTAATGAAATAGACTTGAAAATGTGTGTCGCCAGGTAACAAATAAGAAAAAAATCAGCATTTTTATGTAGGATCTTCACACGGTAAAATTGTTTGTGCCCAAATAATAATAGATGAATGCATATTAGGCTTCAATGTTGCTTATACTATGACTACTGGTTCATACGATGCCATTTATTAAAATATCTATGCCAAATTTAATGAAAAAGACTTGAAAATGTGTGTCGCCAGGTACCAAGTAAGAAAGAAATCAGCATTTTTATGTAGGGTCTTCACACAGTAAAATTATTTGTGCCCAATTAATAATAGATGAATGCATATTAGGCTTCAATGTTGCTTATACTATGACTACTGGTTCATATGATGCCATAATCATTTTTATAAATATCTATGCCAAATTTAATGAAATAGACTTGAAAATGTGTGTCGCCAGGTACCAAGTAAGAAAAAAATCAGCATTTTTATGTAGGGTCTTCACACAGTAAAATTATTTGTCCCCAAATAATAATAGATAAATGCATATTAGGTTTCAATGCAGGGTTGGCATATTGACCGGTCAATTGAGTATGGACCGGGCCGGCGGTCAATACCCGGTTAAAACCGGTCAATACTGGTCATTACTGGTCTTTACTGGTCGATTAAAAATTGTAGCATTTAAACATTACAAAGGAGCCATTTTATATTAAATCAATAATTATTCTGTAATTGATTAACTTTTTTCTGAGTTATTTATTTTTAAAAAAATCTTTAAAAAGCTGTAAAAAGTTACTTCTTAATTATTTTTGGAAACAGCCTCAAATACATAAGGACTAAGGCAATATCTTTATCTCAGTGTATCACATCTGTTACTAATTAGCCGGATTTTACATAAATTCCAGGTTGATAAACACAACAAGGTAAAGGTACCTTGTAGTCGGTGAGATATAATAATAATACAGTTAGTAAGGCTCATACCCTGGGAACGGTAAATATACTAAAACGTACGCGGGAATTTTTTAACACTAAATCGGTTGTTGTAGGCTATTTTGTAAAAATTAATTATGTTTACATTTATGTCAATTTTCTGTTAAATGGCATTTATATTATCAAAACTCATTGTTCAAATCAATAATATGAATTAATTTTAAATCTTAAATTGTTTAAAGTCAGGTCATTGTATGACGTTGTCAAGTATAATATTTTCCGCGACATCGCACGTTCACTTTTTATTGTCATAGATTTTTTTAAAGAAAGATTATTTGGTTACCAAGGTATGTTAAATGGAGAACACCATATTTGGTATTTATATTATGTTTTAACAATTAATTAATGCTGTGTAATAAATATTGTATAAGATATTTCAATATTTATTGAAAATGTTTCAAATTGTTATATATGAAACCTCTTATTCTAATGAGTTTATGAGTGTATGCTATTATATTATACTTTGAAAAGCATATCTGTTGTACTATAATCTTATTATTATTTTTTATTGTTAATTTCATTTATTGTAGAGAATCGTCAATGTTACATCTAGTCGCCAATGCTTGTTGTCAATGTTAGTCGTAAATGCTTGTGATCATTGTCGTCAATGTTAGTCGTCAATCCTTATCGTCATTATACATGTACATGAAGGAAATAAAAGCAGAAACAGAGACGTATTCTTGATTACTTGCTTATTTCTTCGGCGTCCTCTCAACATTCGTACTAAAAAGCATGTTGATGCAGATTTTTTAAAAGAGAAGCTCGTTTAAGGTAAACAAGATTGTTTTACGTTAATCGGTAGCATGTTTAACGCAGTGTTCTCCAGAAACATCTGAGAAGCCAGTTATATTTTCAAAGTAGCCGGTGATTAAGCAATAAAACATGTGCATTTTCACCATTTCAATTGATATTTTGGGGAAAAGTAGCCTGCATCTAGATTGAATGTAACCGGTGAAATCGCCGGCTGCCGGTGCTTCCAGAGACCACTGTTAACGACATCGGATTTTTGGCGGATATACAAATCAGATACAATCTAATATTTGCGGGTATGTTTAAGTTTATTTACCGTACCCAGGGTACATGTACCGGTAAGTAGTACCCGAGCCGAGAATGTTCAATCGAGCCTAAGTAAGTGAGTGATGGTGTATGGGATAACATGCACTTAGGGTGTATATTTTTCATGAACAAGTCAATTGAAGGTGTTAGAGATGCATAAGATTAAAAAGGGTAATTAACTACGGGCTTATTAAAAATTAAAACGATGACATTACTTTGTACCAGCTGTTTATTGTTGTATACTGTAAGCTTGCAATATTTTAAATAATGTAAACAACTTACCTTGTATTAAGTTGGCACATTGTTGTCAGGTGTAGAAACTTTTTTATACTTATTTCTGTTAAGTTGCACTGGCTGAACCAAAATAATTATGTAGTCGTTTATAAATAATTACGAAACAACCTACTAATGCATATATGCTTGCCAGTTACTGTGTTTGTGCATTTCCATTCATTATGTTATCGGCCTTGGCTTACAGCGTAGAATCAGATGAGACGCCGTGTGATGTCTGCTATTTCGTTACACTGAAGATTTCCATATATCCACTGGCGTTTTTTTATGTCAAATGTTAGTGTTTTCCAATGGATCGTATACTCATATACAAAACAGATCAGTAGCGTTCACTTTACATCGTTTGTGATGATGTTTTTTTTTGTAAATACTTTGTGAGCGTTCATTCCTTTGTCAGCCATTTTGACGGTTGGTTTGTTTACTTTCGGTTTCCACTTACAAACGAAATTAATTGATTTGCTGCTCACGTTTATTTATTGATTTAATAATAAATTATTAAACCCTAATAATGTAATAGATATTATCGGATAAATAGAATACCATTCTAATACCAGTGTGTACTTACATTTATCTCGGAAAGCCTAGCCGTGTAAACCTTTCTTCAACTCGTAGCACACAAATTCACAATACGTTGAAAAACACATAGATTTATGTCATGTTTATTAAAAAAACACACTTGTGTTCTTCCGATTGATATTCAAACACAATTATTACGTCTTTGTTTATCGATTAAACGCCTATCTTTTATTGAATTAATAACGCATAACTTTGTTTCTTTGTTTATTAACAAGATGGAAGCTAGCCTAAGCGCTTTTCATGACGTCATGCGCGCGTGCCGTTTCCCATAAAAATATTTCAACACAAAATACTCGAAAACTTGATTTTTCCCAGGTATAACGCCTACGCCAACAGGTAGATCGCATTCTTGTCCATATACATGTCAGATTTCAGCAAAAGTTACCGACCAGTTTTCAAGGCGCTCAAATCGCAGTGATTTGCCCCAGCTTAACGAAACTTAGCCCCCTTTATCATTCGTTCGAATGAACGTCATCAATGATGACGTCCAATACATCACTCATTCCATATAAAAAAAAATTGGTAAGAAAAAATATGTGGGCAGTGGGTACGAAAATAAAATAAAATTTGGGTACGAAAACAAATTGGAGTACGAAAAAAAAAGGGTACGAACATAATAAAGGTAAGAAAAACTATATGGGTACGAAAAAAATGGGTACAAATAAAAAATTAGGTACGAACAAATTTGTGTACGAAAAAAATTTGAGTACGAACAAATGGGTACGAAAAAAATTTGGCTACAAACAAATTTGTGTTCAAAGAAATAATGGGTACGAACATAATATGGGCAGGAAAAGAAACTAATTTGGTTACGAAAACAAATTAGAGTACAAAAAATAAAGGAAACTAAAAAAATTAGGGTACGAAAAACTATTTGGGTACAAAAAAAATGGGTACAAATAAAAATTTGGGTACGAACAAATCTGGGTATGAAACAAATTTGGGTACTAAAAAAATGGGTACGAATTTTTTTATTTGGGTACGAAAAAAATGGGTATTAAAAAAAAATTGGGTACGCACAAATTTGGGTACGAAAAAGATTGGTACGAAAAAAAATGGGTACGAACAAATTTGGGCACGAAAAACATTTGGGTACGAAAAAAATGGGTACGAAAAACAAATATTTGGTACGAAAACAATTGGGAACAAAAAACATTTGGGTACGAAAAAAATGGGTACGAAAAAAAAAAATTTGCTACGAAAAAAAATTTGGTACGAACAAAACTTTAGGTACGAAAAAAATGGGCAAGAACAAAATTGGGTACGAAAAAATTGGGTACGAAAAAAAAGGGGTACAAAAAAAATTGGGTACAAAAAAAATTGGGTACGAAAAACATTTGGGTACGAAAATAATGGGTACGAATTTTTTTTTAGGTACGAACAAATTTGGGTACGAAAAAAATAATTACGAAAATTGAAAAATTGGGTTATGAAAAATCTTATTTGAATTGTCTAGTCCTTGAATTGTCTCCTGGGGGTGAATTGTCTTGGGGTTGCTATTAAAGCTACATGTACTTCCGGCCAAGCCACGTGTTTATAGCGATTGCACAATAAAAAACACCACTTTTTCGTGATTTAATCAAAAAGTAGATTTTTCCAAGTTATAACGAATACCCCAACAGGTAGATCGCGTTATATGTACAGTTAATGGAAAATTTCAAAGGGCCATACATTGTAACTCTGTGAAAAATCATCCGACCAGAACCGGCTGATAATATGCATGTGTCCTCTTGGTAGTGAAGCTTCCCATTAAGTTTAATTGAATTCCAGTCATTAGTTGCTGAGAAATAGCCCGGACAAAAATTGTGCACAAAGACAAAGCGGCGACTATATGCTCCCCCCTTAAAAAATATGGGGGGAGCATAATAAAGAAGTTGTGGCCATTTAAAGGTGGTACGCAAACTTTTAAATAGATTTATCAATTATATGCTTATTCTTATTGAAAAAAAAAGGCCATAATTGTTACAAAATGCTTGATACAGTTATCTGCTTTTGTTTATACATTGGGGTCATGTTGGTTAAGAAGCAAAATACATGTATGAAAGCAATATGTCAAGGGACATAGAAAATATTTAAGGTGGTATGCAAACTTTAACATAGATTTATCTATAATATGCATATTCTAAGTGAAAAAGGGCCTAATTCTGTTAAAATGCTTGATAATAAATATAAAAGCAATATGTCAATGGACATAGGAAATATATTCGAGGTGGTACGCAAACATTCCAATGCGCGCACCTACGCCGGGGTGAGTAGGATAGGTCCACTATATATATTTCATATATAATAGTCGAGCTAAAAAGTAAATATACTATAAATAACAAGCTAATTACCTCAATCACAATTTTAATGCAATGCAGTTAAACAATAAAGTTACAATGATATGCCAGGGATTGAAACTAACTTTTTACTATTGTGGGCAACCATCTTTAGTATTTTGGTTGCCCAGATAAAGAATAACGAGCCCAGAAATATGAACATGTGAATATTATTCAGGGGTTTTTTTTAGAGAAAGGGGAAGACGCTGGACGCTGGGTGAAAGGGGAAAAAAGAGACATTTTAGGGGAAAAAATAAAAACTGTTCATTTCAATGTCTATCACTCATCAAAAGTGGCTTGTCTCTGTCCTTTTTGTTCATAAACACATTTAACACGTATTAAAGTCAAAGTCCTTAATTAAGTTGCAGGTGTAGATCTAATTGTGGGAAATGTTTTCAACTATATTCCTGTACTGGGGCCGGGGGACGATGTCAATTTTGTGATTTCAATTTCATGATGAATGGGTTGACGATCTTGATCTGCTACCGTATTGGAAGGGAAAGGAGCGGCAGCTGCCGATTGACTACTTTCACTTTCACAATGTTCGATGTTGATTACCTCAGAATCCTGCTGGGTTATAACGGTTTTCGATGATTCTTTCCTTAAAAATGCCTCGATGCGTTCAGTATCTTCCGAGTCCGAATGTTTTATTTTGTTTGTGTAAGAACGCCAATTGTGAGACATTTTTTTTCTGTTTTCACGTTTATATCTTGGCTTGCAGAAAGCCCGGATGAAAATTCGACTGGTTTCCGGTAATTTATTGATGAAACACCCTTCTCCCGCAAGACCGGTATCCAGTAAAATAGTCACATGATTATTACGATTAGTTGCCCAGTTTACATGACGTAATTTAAGAGCTATATTTAGAATAACTGGGATTCCCAGATTTTTTGTGTTCGTCTGGAGAGAGAGAGAAAGATCGTTGTACATGGTGCAAATTGGATAATTGTCGAAAATAAACATTTCTTTGAGAGAAAATATTATATTTTGGTGAAAAATGATATTTTTAGTGGGGAAATTGTATTTTGAGGGGAAAAATTCTGGTAGGGGAAGACGCCGAATATCGGCGTCACTTTCTTAGTAAAAAAAACCCCTGTTATTATACATTTTTTTAATAAAATAATAGATAATTATATACATTTGCTGACAATACACATGTTCAATGCATGATGTATTATTATGAGCCTGAATTGAATCATCTCCTATTCCTACATAATGAATGTTATTTAACTACTATTGATCCATGGTGATAAATTGTTTTTCAATTTTTATTGCACTGAATTGATTTAAACTTTAAAAAAAAAGCGGTTTACCAACTTTTGAAAATGAGTTGCCCAGGCCAAAATCTACTTGCCCCGGGCTCACGGGAAACTCCTTATTTCCATCCCTGTATGCTCTTCATTTTCTGTTTTTCCATCCCATTCTCAAAATTAATTTTAAAGCACAATATTTTTCAATAACATTTGTATGAATTGCAAACATTGTCACCCAAAAAACAATTTTACAAAGCTGTAATCCTGTCGTAGAGATTTAGTTTACTATTATCAGTGTTCTCTTAACTTAAATACCGGCAGCCAGAGATTTTGCCGGTTCATTTACTCTTGATGCCGGCTACTTTTCCCAAATATATCAAGTAAATGTCACAAATGCTTTCTTTTAACTGCATAGTTGCCGGCCATATAACTGGCTACTCAAATTTTTCTGGAAAACACTGAATTATGCATGACAAACACACAATACTTACATGTAAATACATCTTAGATTCGTTTTTAAAATAAATTGACACTTCCAGCTTGTCGTCATTAAAATCCAAAGATTCAAATAATTTTCCACGAGATACGTCAACAATTGCGTAATCAAATGAATGAAAAATAAAAGTAAAGAAAGTCGGATTTTACATAAATTTCAGGTTGATAAACACAACAAGGTAAAGGTAGTCGGTGAGATATAATAATAATACAGTTAGTAAGGCCCAAACCCTGGGTAAAAATAAATATACTAAAACATACCCGGGAATTTTAACACTAAATCGGTTGTTGTCGGCTATTTAGTAAAAATTAATTATGTTCACATTTATGTCAATTTTCTGTTATATGGAATTTATATTATCAAAACTCATTGTTAAAATCATTAATGTGATTTAATTTTAAATCTTAAATTGTTTAAAGTCGCGTCATTGTATGACGTCGTCAAGTATAATATTTACCGCGATGTCGCACGTTCACTTTTTACCGCCATAGATTTTTTTAAAGAAACATTATTTGGTTTGCGAGGTCCGTTTTATGGGGAACACCATATTCGGTATTTATATTATGTTTTAACAATTAATTAATGCTGTGTAATAAATATTGTATAAGATATTTCGATATTTATTGAAAATGTTTCAAATTGTTATTTATGAAACCTCTTATTCTAATGAGTGTATGCTATTATATTATACTTTGAAAAGCATATCTGTCGTCACTGTTAGTCGTCATTCTTTATCGTCATTATACATGAAGGAAATAAAAGCAGAAACAGAGACGTATTCTTGATTACTTGCTTATTCCTACGGCGTCCTCTCAACACTCATACTAAAAAGCATGTTGATGCAGATTTTTTAAAAGAGAAGTTTGTTTAAGGTAAACAATATTGTTTTACGTTAATCGGTAGCATGTTTAACGACATCGGATTTTTTGCGGGTATACAACTCGGATACAATCTAATATTTGCGGGTATGTTTAAGTTTATTTACAGTACCCGGGGTACATGTAAGTAAAATTAAGAGTACCCGGGGTACATGTACCGGTAAGTAGTACCAGAGCCGAGAATGATCAATCGAGCCTTAGTAAGTGAGTGATGGTGTATGGGATAACATGCACTGAGGGTGTATATTTTTCATGAACAAGTCAATTGAAGGTGTTAGAGATGCATAAGATTAAAAAGGGTAATTAACCACGGGCTTATTAAAATTTAAACGATGACATTACATTGTACCAGCTGTTTATTGTTGTATACTGTAAGCTTGCAATATTTTAAATAATGTAAACAACTACCTTGTATTAAGTTGGCACATTGTTGTCAGGTGTAGAAACTTTTTATACTTATTTCTGTTAAGTTGCACTGGCTGAACCAAAAGAATTATGTAGTCGTTTCTAAATAATCACGAAACAACCTTCTAATGCATATATGCTTGCCAGTTACTGAGTTTGTGCATTTCCATTCATTATCGGCCTTGGCAAACAGCGTAGAATCAGATGAGACGCCGTGTGATGTCTGCTATTTCGTTAAGCTGAAGATTTACATATCCGCGGGTGTTTTTATGTCAAATGTTATGGTTTTTCAATAGATCGTATACTTATCTACAAAACAGCGAATTAGCGTTCACTTTACATCATTTCTGATGATCTTATTTTGTAAATAATTTCTGAGCGTTAATTCCTACGTTGCTATGTCGTCAGCCATTTTGACGGTTGGTTTGTTTACTTTCGGTTTCCACTACAAACGAAATTAATTGATTTGCTGCTTGCGTTTATTTATTGATTAAATAATAAATTATTAAACCCTAATAATGTAATTGTCTGAATATCATTTATATTCAAGATATTATCGGATAAATAGAATACCATTCTAATACCAGTGTGTACTTACATTTATCTCGGAAAGCCTAGCCGTGTAAACCTTTCTTTAACTCGTCGCACTCAATACGTTGTATAACACATAGATTTATGTCATGTTCATTAAAAAACCACAATGTGCACAAAAGATATGCATGTGTACTACCGATTGATATTCAAACACAATTATTACGCCTTTGTTTATCGATTAAACGCCTAACTGAATTAATAACGCGTAACGTCAGTTTCTTTGTTTCGTAGCAAGATGGAAGCTAGCCTAAGCGCTTTTCATGACGTCACGCGCGCGTGCCCTTTCCCATAAAAATATTTAAACGCAAAATACTCGAAAACTTGATTTTTCCCAGGTATAACGCCTACGCCAACAGGTACAGTACAGCCAAAGCGGCACAAACATAATCCGCGGCTACGCCACGGCCAGATTATTAGTCCGCGGCGGCCGAATCGTGTGTTCACGCGGCGTATCGCCGTGGCACTCGGCATCGATCCGCGCAACGACGCCGAGTCTGTATTAACCACGCGTACTTTCGCGGAGTAATCCGCCGAATACGTACGCGGCGGATCGAGTAAAAAGATATCCACCTACGTGTACATACATGTATGTGTAGCGAAGAATTAATTACGCGCAACTGTTTATGTTTCGTTCGATTATCATTATTAAATTTGTAATCCGAAACACACTTCCGAATTTTAATGCTAACGCGTCCTTTGGCAAATTCTAGCGTCAAATAAACAATGCTAAAATATCCTTTGTTTCATAAAAAGCGCGCGAAAATTATGCAGACATGTAGAACCTCGTTTGGAAAGTTTGGGTGTATTTTGTGTTGTATAAATACACGAACATCACGTCAGGCGTAAATCGCGTGTTCAGTGGAGAAAAAAAACGCCCCGATTAGACGTTATTTCATCATCTCTATAAATAGTAACAAATGCCAAAATGTATTTGATACTTAAGGAAATATCGAGAATGTTTGTGTATGGAAAATATTAACCAGCATTTGCTTTAAAACTGGAATATACGGAATTATCAAGTAATTAGTAGCGATATTAACTGTATAATATGAACAAAATAAAACGTGTTTATATACGCATATTCAAACAATAGTTATAATAAGCTGATAATTAACAAAACTACAAATACGTCGTCACCGTCTTGATTATTGATGTGGCTTCAAACTACTAATTTTCTCAGCTTAAATATAATAGCGGAATCAACATGCAATTAATTTATAAATCCACCATATGCTGGAGCCTTGACCACTTGTATGTGCGAAAACATAATTACGTGACCTTGTTTATGTGCGAAATACATACGCTACGGGCGGGAAACAAACTTAATAATTGGCCAGACACATTAACCATGCTTACATGTATATGCTAATACAATCCGCGCACAATAAATTTATTATGATTTTAATTATTATTATAATTGTTCTTTCAAAATTTGTTAACTACATGTAACTAATAATTAAAAAAAAATAATATTTCATGATCGCATCGACTCGGCATCATGTCGCGGACCGCAGCATGCCTCGGCGGACAGATGCGAAGTTTCGCGGCGAAATGCGACTTGCCGCCGCATACTGACGCGGCTTCAACGACTGACGCGGCATCGACTCGTTTCGCCTTGCCGCCGCGGAAAGCGAAATACGTTTGTTCCGCTTTGGCTGTACTGTAGATCGCATTCTTCTCCATATACATGTCAAATTTCAGCAAAAGTTACCGACCAGTTTTCAAGGCGCTCAAATCGCAGTGATTTGCCTCAGCTTAACGAAACTTAGCCCCCTTTATCATTCGTTCGAATGAACGTCATCAATGATGACGTCCAATACATCACTCATTCCATAAAAAATTAGGTACGAAAAAATTCGGGTACGAAACAAAATTGACTACGAACAAATGGGTACGAACAAAATTTGGGTACGAACAACTTTGTGTACGAAAAATAAATGGGTATGAAAAAAATGTGGGTAGGAAAAAAAACAATTTGGTTACGAAAACAAATTAGAATACGAAAAATATAGGGAACGAAAAAAATTAGGGTACGAAAAAACTATTTGGGTACAAAAGAAATGGGTACGAATAAAAGTTTTGGTACGAAACAAATTTGGCTACGAAAAAAATGGGTACGAAACAAAATTTGGGTACGAAAAAATTTGGGTACAAAAAACATTTGGGTACGAAAAAGATGGGTACGAACAATTTTTTGGGTACGAACAAATGTGGGTACGAAAACCATTTGGGAACCAAAAAAATGGGTACGAAAAAAAAATTGAGTAAGACAAAAATTGGGAACGGACACATTTGGTACGAAAAAATGGGTACGAAAAAAATTTGGGTACGAAAAAAATGGGTACGAAAAAAACTTTGGGTACGAACAAATTTGGGTACGAAAAACATTTGGGTATAAAAAAAATGGGTACGAAAAAAAATTGGGTACCAAAAAAATTTGGGTACAAAAAAAAAATTGGGTACGAAAAAAAATGGGTACGAAAAACATTTGGGTTCGAAAAAAAAGGGGACAAAAAAAAGAATTGTGTACGAACAAATTAGGGTACAAAAATCATTTGGGTACGAACAAAATGGGTACGAAAAAAAAATGTGGGTACGAAAAAAATGTAAGGACGAAAAAATGGGTAAAAAAAAATAGGTACGAAAAAATATGGTTACGAAATATGGGTACGAATTTGTTTCTATTTAAAATCAAATGATGACGTCAATATAGCACTCATTCCATAAAAACCAGGAGTCAATGACCCCTGGACTGAAATTTTGAGGAGTCAAATTGAAAAATTCTGGGGTCAATTTTGAAGTGCGTTAATTGTGTTTTTGTCTGTATTATTCAATTTTTTTAGATAAAAACATGCTCCAAGAGTTACACAATATCTAAAAAAGTTATACTGCGTTTTTAAATAAAAATACCATGATACATAACACAGCATATTTTAATGAATTGGTACGCAAAGATAAAGACAAAATATCAATAATTTGTGCGAACAATATCCACTTTAAGTTTTTCAAAAACAAAACATGTTCATTTTACAACTTTTATTATTTCTATCACTATACTATGTTTATTTGTTAAAACAATAAATGCTCATTAAAATCTACTTCATCATAACACATTTAAGTAATTTAAGATATGTACCTGTAGCACCTTTTCATCACATATTTATCCTTGTTATATTATCATCATCCCTTTGATAGCTTTTGTACAAAAACACAATCTAAATGCATGTATATCTATTGCTGTTTATCCGAATACTATACATGTCGGAAATATATACACTTAAGAATGCCTTACCAGTAGTAGTTTAACTTTAATAATCCAAAATTTCCTTGTTGTTATCTGGTTTAAGAAACCTTATTTAATGTTCGTTAAATCCAGTTAATGCTATCTCCATTATTGAATCACCATTACTTGTAATTTGAATTGTTGTTGTTGTTTGAATCGCCATTTTTTAATGTTAATTTACAATACGTCCGCCAATTACAATGTCAAAGGTCAAGACGTAGCAATTTAATTCTACTCGGATAATTTATATCTAATTGAGAAAATGTGTTTTCTTAATGTTTATGTGTAGTATTATGACTTGAGAGTATAAAAAACAACGCCCGGGGTAGACCTCTTTTCCCTCGATTATAGACCGAGTTTCAAATACTGAAACATTAATTTTGATTAGGAGCACAGGCGGATTTATTACCATGGAACTGGAGATGTTAACTGACTGACCCTCGGGTTAAATTTTTGATGCGTCAAAATGACGCACGGCAGAAAAAAGGGTTGCGTCAAAAATGAGTCATTTTTAATTTGCTCACGTCAAATCGCAGGATTCTGCTTCTATTGAAATCGCTGGTCCAATATTTGTTTTGAAGTTAAATATGCATACCGATGTTGATGAAGATTAGACTAACAGTGTGACTTCTGTGGTATAAACATGCTTTTTGTTTGTTTAATATATTAACCAATTTTGTTAGCTCAAATGACCCAGTGTCAAACTTGGCTGAGATTTAATTTATACAAATCTTCTGACCACACTTCATTTAGATTTGCGAATAAATTTAAGAAAGCGAAACAGTTTTTCAAATTTAGCCAAGACATCATTAGAACAAATGACCTGACCAAGTTTCTTGAAGGATGCACAGTAAATGTGATTTCTAGAGTGGTAACAAGATTTTACTATAGCCACTGGCCCATATAAAGAAAACTGCTATGCCCTCAACGGCCATGGTTTTAAACCGACAGAACATTTTTAACTATACCCAGAATTAATAAAACCTTATCAAACATTAGTAATTTGAATGACTATACATGTATTAAACACCCCAAAAAACTCATGAATGTAAAATCAAACCCCGTTGTTGTTTACTTTTCAACCCCAGATTGTGAGAAATAAATGGGTTTCTAAAATTTATCCCATGGAAATGGTATATACAATACTAATAATTCAACTTGTCATAAAAATTCGAGTGCACAATTATACTTACAGAATAATCTGTCATATCTATTACCTGTCAATAATACCCGAAAGGGGAGTTAGACAGTATACAGTCTTGGCCAAACATGGCCGGACCGACAGCCTATCTGTCAAATTTACAGGACTGATTGTCCGGTAAAAAAAACAAAAACAAATTCATAGGTTTGTATAGGTTTGTTTATGGCTCTGAAAGTTTTCTGAGGTGCAAAAATAGCAATAGCGTCTTTATACACGTGCTTTTCCGTACCAACGCTCTTTGTGCTGACGGAATTTTCCGAGGGCACCTGATTGGTCTATTTATGTGCATCTTAAAATGCGGGTCAGGACGGTCCAAATCCATGACGGCCTAGTCGCTTGACAAGATAATCATAAATCTGATTATTACAATTTAATCAATTTGTGTGGTTTTAATAGCAATAGTAATGTATAATAATGATCATTGTCATTCAAACCGTTATTATCTTGGCTATCAATGTCCATGCGTGAAACAGGCCGGTTGTCATTTATCGAGGCCGTTGTAAGTTTAGGCTGTATTGACCAGACTTATACCTGACATGCGCGCTAAGCATAGCTTAGACTAAAGCCACACACTTTGAAATGAAATACATGTTAATCAATACATAAAGATGCAATTTGAAAGTGTGCAAAATTGTCATTAAATCTATAGCCTTACATGTGTATATTCTAATTGGCATAGATAAAATTAAATCTATAGCCTAGTTAGAAATAATATATTATTGTTTAAATGGTACCGCTTTTAAACCGAAAGTAGGATTTGTAGACATATATGTCTATTTCGACAAATGCAATTATTTTTAAGTTTTAAAGCGCAAAAAAGACTGATTTCTACCTTGTAATCACCAGATATATTCTAAATGGCAAAGATAAAAATATGTTTATTATTTATACATAAATTTACTATGCCATGCAGTTAATTTTTAGGTGTGTGGCTTTAAGTCATTTACAAAGTTGAGCATATATAATCATTTTTCTACAAATAAATCATCCTCTGAAGCCCCCACTGAGATTCAAACTCAGACCTCTTTCCTCTGTGAAGGAAAGTATTCTATCTTGAAATACAAGGGCATGTAAGAGGAAAGTTAGCTATTTTAAATCTATCAACAAATAGATTTGAACAATATTTATATGTTATTAAAATATGCAAACATCCCATAAGTTTATTTTTCACATGACCTTCAAAACAGAACAGACATCTCTGAATCTGCAATACATTACATTCTTAAGTGTTAACAAGGTAAATGTTACGACTAACAACAGACGACACACAAAAGGCGATCACAAAATCCAGAGTTTAAAAGAATTTACGATACACGAGATACGTATTTCATACTTAACAAGAGCGAAGGAGTCATAAAAAAACTTAATTTATTATTAACAACCAATTACCTCAATTGTAACTTAAACCCAATGCTTTAAACAATAAAGTTACAATGATATGAACTTCCATTTTATGTTCTTCCTTCCCTTTCTCAAATTTTATTTAAAACCACACTATTTTTTAATTATAAAAGTATAAAATGCTAACCATTCTGACCTTAAACACAATATAGGAAACCGTACATCCAACTTGTCGTCATTAAAGTCCAGAGTTTACATGAAATTATGTTACACGAGATATGTATTTCATACTACACTACGCGACCCGTTATTTTTTCCGCGATTCTCGCATCACCGCATGTACATGTAACATATATTATGTATACACTTACATTATACATTGCAATAATAAAGCTTTTGTTGTTGTTGTATACAATGGGCGTATTAGCTAAAATACTCCCGTTCCGACATGAATTTGATGAAGTAATGTCGGAAGCTTTAACGGCTCCAAATTAATATAACAGCGCAGAATGATCATGCAATAATTATTAAACATAACATGTAAACATTATTTAAATATATTCCAGGCCCAAATACACTACCACTTTTCAAATTCCATATTGTTGCCATATACATGTAGCACTGTCTAAATTGAAAGTTGCATAGTGTTTCGTCATTGGTCGGTTATAAATACCTTGTTTCTCTATACATGGTATTTGATTTAGACAAAACTAATAATTTGGTAATTTACGAGAAATATGATATAAGCTTTTTAAATACGCTCGTCCCGCATTATGCACTGTACTCTTTACACTTCTGAAAAATGGCGTAGTCATATGGTTGTGTTAATGAAATTCTCAGACATATTTACCGATATAAATGTGACGAATCACATGAAATCGCGGTGATTTTCCACTCAAAAAGCAAACTGTCCGCCTTGACTCCGCAAATTAGGCAACAATCACGGGTCTCGTAGTGTATACATTGTATATACAGAAGCGAAGGAGTCATAAAAAAACTAAATTTAGTTTTAACGACACGCTTACATGTACATCAATTTTAACTTTAATCCTTTGCTCAAAACAATAAAGTTACAAAGATATGAACCTCCAATTTTGGTCATCCTTCTCTTTCTCAAAATTTATTAAAAACCACACTATTTTTTTTTTAATTTGTGTATCAAATGCTAACCATTCTTACCTAAAACATGATTAAGGAAACCGAAATCTTTACGCAGCGAGTTATTTATTCTTATGGAAGATTAAATTATGCATGACAAAAATACAATCGGAAATATTTTACAATCTTTTGATGCTTTAAAAAATATTTTACTGTTAAATAAAATAACACGTCTGACTTGTCGTCATTAAAATCCAGAGTGTAATGAAATTACGTTACACAAGATACGCATTTCATACCATATTAGAGCAAAGGAGACATAAATAACTAAATTTAGTATAAGCAACACGCTTACCTAAATTTAAACTTTAATCCAATTCTAAAAACAATAAAGTTGCAAGATACAGTAACATGCACGCACTTCCATTTTCTGTGATTTTTTTGCGTTCAATTTCTCAAAATTTATTTACAACCACACTAATTCTTAATTACATTTGTATACAATGCTTAACATAACAAAGCCGTAATTCTGTCGCTGTAAGTTATTTTATTCCTATGAAAATTTAAATTATGCATGGCAAACACAAAATCCAAAATAATTTTGGATTCTTTCTATGCTTTAAAACATATTTAACTGCACGACTGACTTGTAGTCATTAAAATCCAGAGTTTAAATGAAAATACGCCACACGAGATATAGCTGTATTTCATATCAATTCATGTGTGCTGAACAAAGGGGCAATTATACACTAGGCTTACAATGCTCAAACCAAAAGGTTCCAAATTGTTGCAAACAAATAAATTAAACATTCACATTTATCAATTATAATTACAAGCTATTTGTTTTTGTACTGCTATAAATTGTGGTGTGGTCAACCTATGAGAGAATCAGGTGAACCACTGCCCTAATCAGAAATCAGTCTGAATTAATGTTACTCAGCTTTACATATTCTACTAATTATTAATTAACCCTTTCCCACTCAGACAAAAAGTAAAAATGGTTATGTGCACACAGCATAAAACCAGAACAGCCTGCAAGGAACTCGCAATCTGTTCATGTTTTATGCTGTTTGCTGCTCATCAGTATTTAAGGGCTGGAAATAGAGCCTTAAAAACTTGAGTCTAGTAATAAAGGTCTTAAAATTAAAGCTATTAAAGTTAACTTTCTAAAGGACTACAGATGCTTCAAAATACGTATCTAAGTGGTAAAGGGTTAAATAAAAAAATTAAATCTTGACAGAACCTTGTCAAGTTGAAAATGCTTATAATTTGAGAAGTTAATGATTTATAATCATCGAGGGGGGTATTCCAGACGTAAAATATTGCATCATTACATGGAAAACAGCTGCACAACTGTATGCGAAAAGGTAAAACAGTATATTCGATCGAGAACTAACTTGCATAGTAGCTGAAATAATTCGCGTTCAGAATAAATCTGAACGCTGAAACTCCGGTCTGCAAAAACCATAACGAAAAATAAATACAATACTATTATATCAATATGCTTAAAATTGCAAAATAACATTACCAACTCATAAAGTTTTAGTTAATTAGTCCATTTTTACCTCAAATAGCGTCGATTTGAAGTTAAAAGGCATAATTTGTTTCAGTTAAACTTCTGCTTAAATCGCAATACAATCACTGACCTCTCGCCATGTTATGAAATATTTAAATATCAACCAATCAGAAGAAGGCATTACGGTGTTATAGGCTGTGTTATCGATTAAAATCTACCTGCCGTATACAGCGGGCACAGCGATTGGAATTGAAAATGTGAGTAGTGTGTTGATTTAAATTGGTCAGGCATGCAAAATTGAAAGAGCCATTACATAATTCTTACGGAACATTATTGAGAAATGAATTATCTACACAGGTATGTATATATTATTGCAATCCGTTGATATTAACTGTCTGATATCGGGGCTTGAATGTTGCGCACCAAATTCCTTGCGCATCAATATAGACAAAGAAGGAAAACTCTCGCTATTAAAAAGATAGAGTGGACTATTGACGCCAAGAGTCTGCCAAAGCAAAAATCATCAGAAGACTCTTAGGCGGCAATTTATATTGACTAACTTGCATAGCAACGTCCGAAATGTGCAAACTCCGACATCTATTTCGATATTTATAAATTCAAGATGTAACGTTAACTGAACTGTTGTACAGAAATCAAACTATAAAACTTGTGTTTTGATAAAAAAATAAGCAAAGCAAACCAAAATAACTTACCCTTTTAACGGCAAAACAATTAATTTATCCAATATTCAACACATGTATTTCCATTCAAATTATGCCCTTGAACTTTAACGGTTGATTGCCGTTTCGTTCCACTATCAGTTCGTGCCACTTATATTTGTGTTGTTTATTTTTCAAGTTAAGTTTCGTAAGAAATAAATGTGTTTGAAAACTTTCTTGTATGGTAATGGTATATAAAATTCAACTCATCGGACAAATTCAAGAACACAATGACACTTACCAAGTTTTCTGAACAACCGTACACAGCGCAAAATGCGGGAGCCGCGTGATGTCTATTTCCATATCCACGGGTGTGTTTATGTCAAATGCTAGTGTTTTTCAATAGATCGTATACTTATCTAAAAAACGGCGAAGTAGCGTTCACTTTAATTATTTTGATGATGTTATTTTGTAAATACTTTCTCGCGTTCTTTTCGAACGCATTGGCAGCCATTTTGAATGTTGGTTGTATACTTCCGAAATTATGTGTTTTAATGACTCTCAAAAATGTTTTAAGTGCAGAAATTGTAGTTTAACGTATCGATTTCTCGGATTTATTTTATATATTTTGTTCGCTTATTTGCGTTTAAATTTGATTGTTTGTTGTTTACTTGCGAACTATTTTTCATGTGTACGCTAGTGGATATGTAATCAGGTTACCATATTTACATCAATGAAATTTAACTGTTGTTTGTTTTTGTTTGTTTTGTTAATATTTTCTAAACGGGTTCAGCTATGTATGTTAAACACAATATGAACTTATTTATTAATTTGGGAATAAAATCGCAATATGTATTAATTAAAATCAAATTTGAAGTGTCTATCGCGTGAATTGCCTCCTTGGGTTGAATTGTGTTTGGGTTGCTATTAACGCTATTAACGCTTCCGGCGAGAACTCATTTTATAGCGATTGCGCAATAAAAAACACCACTTTTTCGTAATTTTATCAAAAACTGGACTTTTCCCAG
Organism: Dreissena polymorpha; assembly: GCF_020536995.1. NCBI lineage: Eukaryota > Metazoa > Mollusca > Bivalvia > Myida > Dreissenidae > Dreissena > Dreissena polymorpha. The sequence goes on along the minus strand of NC_068363.1, from coordinate 3,959,387 downwards.
ATATGACGAATACGCCATCGTGTAGATCGAGTTCTGGTCCATATACATGTCAAATTTCAGCAAAAGTTACCGACCAGTTTTCAAGACTCCCAAATCGCTGCTATACGCTGGAGCTTAACGAATTTTAGCCCCCTTTATCATTCGTTCGATTGAACGTCATCGATGATGACGTCCAATACAACTCTCATTCCATACGAAATAAACAATGTGCATGCAGCATGGCAAATATCCTGGTTGTATTGTGTTAAGAACACGCACAGTTTCGTTTTAAAATTATCAGTGTTTATACAAAAAAATATTTGTTGAAATACAAATAGGCTATGAAACACTATTCTGTATGTAGCATGATATTATACATTTGAGTACGCATGAATCCGACAAAAGTAAATTATGCAACTAAAATTAGTTATTTACGCCCCGCCTCGTTGACATCACAGATAAACTTATTTTATCCAAAAATCTTAAAAGACTGCGCATGCGTAGAGATTGGATGAGGGTTATTTGTTAGGGATTCTAAAGAGATTAATTCCGGAACAAAATCCCTAACCCCATTCTAGATCGGGTATTGCATCCATTGATCGATTCACATCGATTCAGATTGATTACAAGAAAACTCTTTTCAAATTGACTTTGAGAGATTTTAACACAACGGAAATCTATCTGCGACTGAAATGGCTCGAATGAGTAGCCTGCGAATATAAGTGGCTCAACAGTAAAACAGTAGTTTGGACATGGTCAAAATTCAAATTAACTTTTTATTGCACTATGTACGTAAACATATGTGTTCATGACTCGCTAACGACCATATTTAACAACATACATGCTATGTTGTTCAATAAACAACATTATGACTCGCGTATTACAGATTCAATCATCAACGGGATATTTAATGACCCCAAATCACATATAAGTTAAGAAATTGTATTGAGAAAAAGTAAGACATTCATAAAACATGATCAGATAAATCATTTAAATAATTTACATAAGAAAAGAAAACTCACAAAATTTCAAGAAAATCACTTTATCAAAAAAAACAACAACAACCAAGTTTCAATCAAAATGGAACAGGTTGAGTCTTCATATTTTTTACATTCCCAATTGCAATCGGTGCTATCTCGTCAACTGTGCATCATGGGAAGAAAATGCGTTATTTGCCACCGTCACACCGTCATAATGCTATATTTACATGCGTAAACTATCTCAACTGCCTTATAAAATCTATGTCATTGTATTTGTTTTTAACGCGTACCATTTATGTATTTTACTTCTTCGAATTTATCGTATGCGTTCTGCGTCTGCGCTTAAGTTAGTTCCTAAAAATCGCCCATGACGGTTAAAACTACCATTCACCGTTTTTGCCTCTTTTACATATAAAGTTATTAAAGGTTGGATTTTTTAGCTACGGATATATCAGCTATTTGAACTTATGTAGTTCATATGTTTTACTTTTTTATTATAATTATTATATTAAAAAATAATGTATACACATAAGTAGTGTGTCCGTTGCTTCAGTGAAATGGTTATTGGCATGGCGTGATACGTTGTGAAGGAAAATGTTTGATTAGAGAAGTAGTCCTACAAAGCTGTACATGATGTTAATAACTATTATCACTTTGCTTATTGTTCGAATTCTTATTCTGGTTTTACCACGTGAAATGTGTTTGCTTTAAGTATACATATGAAATAAAATATATGACAGATGAATGCATTTTTTCCATTAAAAACGCATTTGCAAATATATCAAAGCGATGTAGGCGCTGAAGGCCTGGGGCTAGATTTAGTGTGCTTGGGAAGAAGTATTGTCCGAATTTCTCCCTTTGTCCGAATTTATACGGATTGACCCTAGCGGTTGAGTGCATAAGCTCAGAGACTGTAAGAAAAGACAATATGTGTGTACTACAGTGGAGGTCGCGGTGGTGTAGTGGATGAGGTGTCCGCCTAACGATCGGGAGTCCGTGGGTTCGCTCCCTACTCGGGAAGCGTTCGCATTATCTCCGCCATATACACCCAGTACTGGTTCTTCCCAGGAAACGGACTCGATAGTGTCCATATCTGCCTATAATACTCGATAGAGCGGTTGGCATTAAACAGAGATAGATAGATAGATAGATAGATAGATAGATAGATAGATAGATAGATAGATAGATAGATAGATAGATAGATAGATAGATAGATAGAGATAGATAGATAGATAGATAGATAGATAGATAGATAGATAGATAGATAGATAGATAGATAGATAGATAGATAGATAGATAGATAGATAGATAGATAGATAGATAGATAGATAGATAGATAGTGTACATAGACGGTGGAGGACTTCACTATACTGGTGGTGGGAACGATAACCTTTTGATCAACTGTGCAGATCTGGGTTCGTCTACATAGGTGGTGAAGATATACAACAACAGCATGGCCGAAAAAAACTGTTATTGTTGGCGTCAAATTAATCACTTTTAATAGCCTAAAATACCTTATTATTACATAATTAACATATCAGGAAAACACTCATACGTCCTGGGTAATGTGTATACAAAAGAAAACTTATACTTACTTGTATACTTACCCTTATAAAGAACGGTGTACAGATTGTTTACTTTGCCTCTCGTACAACTTTTCGCGCTCGATTTGCGCGCTCGATCTGCGCAGTGAAATACCATATCCGGTTACTTCGTCTATTTCCGAGAATGATCGTGAATATTTGTGGTTGTTTTTTCTTGTTAACGCAAAATAAAATAACAATATATTAAAATATGTTTATAAATACCAAAAATAATGTCTTCAAAAAATGTTTCAGAAAAAAAATCTTCTTACTGTCTCCGTAAACACTCGTATCTTTTCGGCTTACACCGTCAAGTGAGGAACTAATTCTCGCATGTCGTAGCCAATGCTTAGCAATTTTGCTTCAATAATATTTTTTTACACTTTGTATGACACTGTCATGTTATATAGTTTTCTTCTGTATTTACAAGGCGGGTTATTGAGATCTGCGAAGAACTACTTTTATTGCGCATAAATTTAGTGGTAAATCGGAGATTTGTGAATTTGGATTTTGGCAGCCAGCCAATTCAGATAGGCTCAGAAATTGGTATCATTACTATGGCCTTGGGGATATGCCCCAGGCCAATAACTGCTCAATGAAAATACCACTTTAAAAAAAAAAATTTATATTATACTAAATCCGAATAAGAAGAAGATTAAAATGTTATTAAAATGCAAAAGTTTCCGGTTGAATTGCATTCTTCTGTTAAATATCAGCACGTTTGCCGTCATTAAGCAAAACTTAATAAAGCCTTTGCAATCTTTAGAAAACTTGGAGAGTGTGTATAAAAGTTTGCATATATACATCAACTTTTTAATACGGCATATTCATTATAGGCTACCTTAATTTGATAATACAAATTTGAAAACAACGAACAATATCATACGAAACATTAAATGCTCTCACGTAAACACAATACAATAATTTCATTTTCTTAGGAATCTACGGACCATTGATAACTTGTAATTTTCACTGTGAAGTCTCATTTATTAAAACGAAAATATGTTATACAATTTCTATGTTAGCCAGCGGAATGCGTAAAAAAATTCCCAAACCGTAACCTTTGTTCGGAATGTGTCCGCTGCCCAACTGCAGTTTTGAATGAACATTGCTATCTTGTCTAACAATACGGTGTGAAAATAGTGAAGATATTGATACAAGTTGATATGAAATTGGGAAAGGAACAAAGGAGTTTGGTGATTTGTTTCAAAGCGTGATTATATAAAGGTGGATTTGAGCATCGATCTTGTTAAAAACAACAAGTAAACGACAACTAAGCAAACATCTGTTACATATTTAATAATAACAATAATATGTCAAGCGAAGTTACTTAAGAAAAAGCAAAAAAACAACAACAAGTAAATCTATTGTTTATTTTTTGTTTCATAACAACCATTGGCATATTTTTAATAAGACTTGGTTCGAAATGTATTTGTTGCATGTTAAACGAGCCATTAAACCTCTAAACTAGTATTATTTTATTTTATCAATGGTTGTGAAACATGATTGGAATATTGTAAATAAAACACACCGTGATAGCGGTATGGAGTTCGAGAACTGGTTTGTTTCTCTTAAGTAGTATTATGTTGTATCAAAAATAAGTGGAGCCGATATTCATGTTATTATTTTACATTACCTTATGTATAATATTATATGGTGTTATCTCGTTGCGACGGTATGACGATACGAGTTCTTTTCACTCTTCAACTGTTTTTTCTCATTTTAGAAGTATTCTTTACTTATAAATGTCCAACAAATCAATACATTCGTGGTAAGTTAAAATTTTTGTTCAACTTTGTTTACAACATGACCCTTTTCGTTTGTGGCTCTCTTGTTTATTTACTGCCGTCTATTTTCATAAATTAAACATTCTTATATATGAAGCGTTTACAACTATAGGTTAGTCACGTCCTTTCTGTAGCAGATAAAATAAGATGTTAAAGAATACAACATAAGGCCTCTTCTGCATGATTATTTAACAATATGTATTTGTATTGTTTATATTATGGCTTCGAGCCTTTAATTCAGCTGCGGATCGATATGAACGTAATGATATTTTTTATGATAGTCTTATCACAATGCACTGATTACCCCATGCACTCAATACACATTAGATTATATTTACAGTATTTGAATCGTTGCCAATTTAGATTTAAGTCGATTGATCATGGGTTTTTTGAGTTATTTCGTTATCGCGCATTAGACGCGAAGGTTGTCATGCTAGTGGGATATAAAAGGCGTTATAAAAGGCTTAATTAATAAGAACGCACGAAAGGTATAGTTAAATCTTAATATGTTTAGATAGTACTCCAGTTAGTATAAATTGCATAATATTTATATCTATGTAAGTTTTGTGTAAATAATTATTAAGTGTTAAGTTTAAACATATAATAACTGATAACAATTTACCTGCGCCTTTTAAGTGAAAGAATATACTTTTTGACACAGCATCTGAAAAACATAATGGTTTATGTTGAAATATTTTTAAAGGTGTATTAAATATCTGGCTTTTACAACTTAAGTTACAACTATCATTATCTCGGGACAAAGGGTTTAATTGACTTGCTGTACATGTCGTTTAAAAGCTTACGTTTGCAAATATTTAGTGAAGTAATTAATTTGTTACAGTTTGCTACAATGGCAACTGGTTTCCAATCTTCAGTTTTCAAAGCATCCGATATGGTTGTTGATTATTGTTGTAAGCCGTGTGAAGAGGAAAATATCATTAAAGACGCGGATGTGTACTGTGATAAATGCAAGACGTTTTACTGTGGATCGTGTAGAAACATGCATATTCAGTTGTATAAAACGCACAAAACGTATGAAAAAAACGAAATACAGCATTGGCCTCTTGCGAAAGCTAAAATGGATCTTTTAGAAAAGTGTTTGCTACATCAAGATAAAAAGTTGAAGCAATTGTGCGAGGATCATGATCTACTTTGCTGCAATACTTGCATCACCATCGGTAATTACTAATAATACATTTTAATTTAACAAGGCATTTTATTCAATATCATGCGCTTATAAGTTTTACTATCTACGTACTGTATATAACAATAGACATAATTTTCAACAGTTGAAATAAACCCAATGAAAAATGGTCATTATTGCTCAACAACACATGTGATTTGTTATATTTTTTTAATTCATTTACAGCAAGTGTGGTAAAGTGTCCCTTATAACTGATTTTGTTCAGAGTCAGTCACCTGTTGATTTCCGACAACTTATGACAGACATCAAGACGACGTTAGATCAACTAATGATGCTTCAACACAGTAGGGAGGCCGACATAAAGTCATTGGAAGAATCATATCAGACAAGTTTACAAGAAATGAATCGTGTGCGTAAGAAAATAAATGCTGCTTTAGACGAGCTTGAAATGGCTACATTTATGCACCTAGGTGAAGCTGTCACAAGCTTAAAAGAAAAATTAAAGACGGAACTTGAAAAGTGTACAGACATGTACGAAACAGCTGAATCTTTCAGAAACGCTGTTTGTGACATCGGTGATAAAAAGAATGAACTTATTTTTCTAGCCCACAAAAAGTGGTTAGATAAGAAACGGCAGTTGAACTCGTTCTTGAAACAGAAAAGGTCTCAAGCATATGCATGTTCCGTATCATTTCAAGGGTCCATTGATATCGAAAGGTATTTGTCAACCTTGTCTTGTTTGGGAAAAGTTTTGTACGAAAAGCAGAGCGATTCCGATCATGCATTAACAGTTATTGATAAGAAAGAGTGTATTGTAAACTGCGGAGATGACACCAATGTACGATGTGGAATTACTGGCATATGCTGTATTTCTGACGGACAGATCATAATCACTGACTGGAATAACAAAAACGTTAAGCTTGTGGACCGACAATACAAAATAATAAGTCAGTACGATGTTTCTTCATATGTATTCGATGTGTGTCGAACAGCTCCGTTTGAAGTGGCTGTTACTGTGGAGGATAACAAAAACACTCACGAGGTACAGTTTATATCTGTCCATGAAGGGACATTGGTCATTCAAAGAAAGTTTAAAGTACAGCATGCCTGTATAGGCATTGCCCACCACCATGGCGAGTTGTATGTAACATCGAGGGATGCCTTGTATAAATACAGTTCTAGTGGCGAAAGACTTAGTAAACTGTACGAGGATACATCCACTTACGGTGCAGGTATTACACCATTTTGCTTTTGCGTTTAATTGGTGCTTAAGGCTGATAAAAATAATATTTTAAAAGTAACATTACTACTCAAAATCAACGAAAATTTCGTACAATTGTTCGTAAAATAAACTTAACCAATTAAAAACCAGTGTTCCTTATGGCAATCGCCGAAATTTCAACGCAAGATGTGGTCTGGTAAAATAGATGTTTGTGGATACAACATGCTCGTTTTTATTATTGTTTTGCATATCTATTCATACGACACATGAACACTAACATGGTGTTCGTATGTCGTATGAATAGATACAGTCGCGGAAAATGAAAATGCGTTGAAATTTTGGCTTTTGCTATAAGGAACACTGATTAATAAGGTGTTAACTTTATTTTTCGAAATACTTAACGAAGTTTTCGTTAATTTTTAGCGTTATAGAGACTTTAATACACATACTCACCGAATCTGATGTCATTATTTATCTTTATATAAATATACATTTTCGTAACCATGTTTAAGACGATTAACTAGTTCTTAAGAATGTATTTCGTTTGTATTACAAATAGTTACAGTATCTCTTTCTCTTAACAGTGTTTAAGTGCGCAGTTAACCAGACCGGAGAAATTATTTACGTTACCAGTTATTCACGGTGCGCGTTACTCGCAATTGACAAAGACGGCACAGTTCTCTCAATTTTCATTGACCCCGAACTTGCGCAGCCATGGAATGATTACGTGACAGCTCATGGTCACGTACTTGTCTGCGGAAGGAACTCTAATACAGTGATTCAGGTTGATAGCAGGGCTAGGAGGAAGATATCTACCCTTTTGAGACACATAGATGGTGTCCATCTTCCGTTATCAGTCGGTTTTACCAAGGAAACAGGCTCACTTATCGTGGGACAATGGGATAATAATAAACTACTGATTTGCACCACTAACTGATCTGTGGTTGAACTGGGAAAGCGTGCTTGCTCTCATATACTGTATATATATAGATAACTGCTTTGTGCCGATATAATCAACAATACATTTAAGTGAAGAAATACCTGGTCGATGAACATCCTAAATATGAGCAACTTGCAAATATAATCATACATAAACCATTACCGTGCTAATCTAAATCAAAACTATTGAACGTCGTGATACAAGAACGATACATTTCACAATCTTCTAAAGCAACGTATTCGCTGTTGTCTTTGTCGTCCATGTATCGCACCGACACTTGTCCAGGAATAATATCGAGTGTATTCGGTAGCAAAGTAACTTGTTTATTGATCTCAAGACACCAACAGAACTTCAGATGGATATAAATTAAGCCCTTCATATTTGCATTGTAGTTTCAAATATTTCAGCTTCGAAAGATGACGTAGATAATTTGGTAACAATGTAACTAGCTTACCGAGCTTAATGATTTTGTGACTACGGCACGATGACAAATCTAATCCATCATATCTGCAATCGAGTGTAATATATTCAAGGTTCGGAAGATCACGCAGTGAATTCGGTAACAATTTAACAGTTTTTCCAAGTTTTATCCGCTCTAGTCTCCGACAAGACGTCAAATCTAACCCGTCATATTGACATTCTAATGATAGAGACTCCAGGTTATTGAGCACAGATAAAGCATTTGGTACCAAGGTCACATGTTTACCAAGCTCAAGTTTACGTAGATTTCAAATGATGACAAGTCCAATCCATTACATTTGCAGATAAATGTAAGCGACGTCATATCCGAAAATCCACGCAAAGGTACCAGTTCCACAGGTTCCCATACACTGAGCACCTGTAAACGTTGCAACAAAGAAAGATCCATTTTTGAAAATGGTAGATTATATAGTGTTTCGTCTAAGAAATAATCGCTTACTATAATCAAACATTTTATACAATGCGCCGATGATGACAGTATGCCATTGAAATTTAGGTCAGTTTTCAATTATACTTAACACAAGTGATTGCACATTGTACATTTTGTATGATAATAGGGATTTCAATCTTTTATCAACAACAATGTTAAAATGATGAAGTTGCAGATATATGTCCTGATCTTTGAAGGCATTGGCTTTTGCTTCCAAATAACCAGTGAAACAAATATCTCGAAATTTCTTCAATTTGTATATGTTTACATACTCTTTATACCGCGAGTTCATAATGACAGATAATCGACTTGCAGCATTTATATCAAGTCCAAAGACAAAAATGAATACTTTAGAAATGTCCAAACACGCATCAGGAAATCGAGTAAAATATACTGATAAGACATTGTCAATGACGTTTACATTAAGCGTGATATACAATGCAGCTAGAAATTCCTAAAAACTTTTGTGGATGAACGACATCGCGGAAGACTTGAAGCTCAAAGTTGAGGTTTTTCTCTCTGATAGGATTCCTGAATAAGTGCAAACATGTTTTGTTCTTCAGAAAGGTGTTGTAATACTACTTTATCTCTAAAAACTAAAGAACTATCTCTTTCAAGAGAAAACAGCAGATAAAATGCTGCCCTTGATATAGATTGTATATGATCATAACTTGGTTGCACATTCGTTGTATGTTCGAAGCATTTGAATGGCGTATCCTGAAAATAGCATGATTTGCTGCTGTTCTTCTTGAGAAGACTGTCCAAAATCAGGCTGTAGATTTCACAGGTTGATCCTGTTAAAATTGTTCCATCCACCCACAAACACACAATATGTGTTAGCATCACTGGAGTCAATACCAAATCGTTAAGTCTATGTTTACGCACATAACTCTCAAAAAGTTTGTGCTTGCTGTCAAGGGCTTCACTAAGAAGAAATCCTAAAATATTTTTACTGAGAATTGATATATCGATCACGCCTTCCAATTCTAAAATACAATCAACCTGAGAATTTTTGAAACGTTCGTCAGACATTTTCCATGGCCGTGAAGTAATTAACTCAAAACACTGGGATGTTTGAGCTAGAAATGGCATGACAAGTTCATTGTCTGGATCGCACCATTCGTCCAATCCGTCTTGAGCAACAAGACATATTTCCTCTTCAAAAATATGTTAAAGAAGTATGTATGCTGCATTGACATCTTTTTCAGCATAGATCTTTTCAATTATATGTTTTTTAATCATCTCTGTTACTTTCCGTTGAGACTTAGACTCTCGTAATGCAATATGAAAAACAAACTTATACGCCTGTAGCGTTTCTACATCATCAAAGTGAGGTTTTTTAAAATTAGAATTCGATGTAGTTGCGCATTCATTGCATCAGTCTAACACTAATTTAGCTGCAAATGTGGTTTTCCCCTTGCCTGGTTCTCCTTGCAAAAATACGTGCTTCTTAGTTTTCAGATAAATCTGGAAAATGTCGTTGTATTTGAACATTTGGCCGGCTTTCAATTTCTTACCGTCCTTTTCCGCAACAATTTGATGTATTTCTGGTGTAAAATATATTTCCATTAAATATTTATCATGGTTTGGAACCAATGGAGACACAGGTACGTGTCGTAGATTGTCTAGGTAATACTGCTTCAGACGCCGTTGAAAATCTGAAATGCATAATAAAAAGGAACACATATTTCTTATTGTTTATCAAACATGTTGCAACATTTATATATTTGCTTGGGTTTTGCTGCCGATTGCCACCGTCGCAAATTGCTACACATTTTCATTAATGACACCTTATTTGCAGACTGTACTTATCTGTATTACAATTAATCTCACTTGGTACATTCATATTTATTGACAATATTGCATACTAACAAGCCCTAAGAGCATTGTTTGTTATTAAAAAATAATTCACATGGTGTGAAAGATTATATCGGAGGTCACATCATCATTAAAGTGTCCTTTTTACGTTTTGGTAAACTGACAAAATAAAAAACAACTTGTTTCAGGTTTTCAAATGTTCGTTGTAGTTACGATATTTGTGAGGAAACAGTAATTCTCAACGTTTAACATGCTCTAACATATCCATTATACGCATCTTTTGACGGTTTAAAAACATGAAAATTATAAAGCGTTGCAACGCGAAAAGACTGAATAATTTGGAGAGTTCCGTTTTTGTAGTTATATTTTGTAGCACTACGAGGACTGCTAATATAAAGTATAAAACACATCACACATTGCATTACCACGGATGGCCGAGTGGTTTAAGCGTTAAACTTTTACTCCAGGGGTCAGTGTTTTGAGCCCAGATGAGGGTGTCTTTTGTAGTTTTTAAATTTCATTATTGTGTTATACTGGAGTTTTTAAGATCCAATGTTTACATTTATCAATATAAAGCACTTACTGACAAACTTTCAAAACATGCCAAAATCTGTGAAAAAGTTCTTTTTATGATTTTGTTTGCAATATATTCCTTTTTAAATTAAAATATAAATGCAAAATCAAATTAAGTTAAGAATATTTTTTGTTCGGAAAACGGTTCCCATTTTTTTACAACGAGGCTAAGTTACAGCATAGAAAAACGTATTTGTTTTAGATTTGATTTCTGAACTTAAAAACATTTCTGAACTTAAAAACACTGTCTGTCCTTTATCATGATTTATTCAACATGACGATGGGAAAGACAGTTGTAATTTTAAACAAATTCATATATTTTAGAAGGAGGATTTAGCACTATGCAAGTAGAGAGTTATTATGATAGTGTCATAAATGTTCGTGTTCCGATGTAACTGTTAATACTATTTGAGTTTGTTTAATGATTTCAAATAGTTTGCATATCAAGTTTTATTCGCTACGCAGTCTGTTTTATGCCTAATTTAGCCATTTGACCTCAAACTGTGACATTTTCTTTAAAGTTTGGGACAGAGTGAACATTTGTTCTAAGCTATTTTAAAGTTGGAGTACTTATAAAATTGATGACATCAAATCTTATTACAGCACTGTCATAGAGAAACATCCTTCTTATCAAAATATACCACATTTCAGCTTGATATGTCTAATAACTACACGGGCAATAAATATATAAATGCACTTAAACTTACAAACATTTTGCATTTCTCTATCTTAACTTTGTCCCGAGTAGCCCTTAGGCTGCTAAATGTTTTAGCCATAATTCTTTGTAAATAAGCTCTCGTAACATGCGGAAAAAAACATTGGAAAAATCGATCGACCTTTGTGACTGCAAAGGCACCCATATGGCTAAATGCCTGACAGGGAAACAAATCTAGTAAATTGATGTCTTTGTTAATCGTGTAAAGCGAATGTGCACAAAAACGGAAGTTGGCGTGTGCGGTCTTTGAAAATTTTGAAAAGTTTTATTTTACTATATTATAGTTTGTTTTTTTACTTTTCTAACCTTAAGTGTATGTTGAATGATAAGATGTAGTCTGGACGAACAGAACAAATTCTAATTCGACATCTCAAGGTTACGTAGATATGTAATATTTGAGCTAAAGACACAGGTCTCACACGCAATACACCCTCTTATTATGAGTTAATATCGGTCAGTTATTAGAAAAAATGAATGATGAAAGATGAAGTTTGGACATGACTTTGGACCTCTAAGTTGTTCCTTAATCTCTACGTGTTATCGTGATCTCAAATGTGTACTTTGACCTTTGAACAAGGGATATGGCTCTATCAGCCGACATTCTATATTGAGATGGTTAAACTTTAAGGCAAGCTTGTTTTAAATTTGCATGATGAGTAATGAAGATACTGTCAGGCCAATCTGTATTATGCCAAAATAGTTCACCTTAACTCTAAATGTGTACTTGCCATTGAGATTTTATTCATTTTATTGCAAATATACGGCTTTATTACAAGTTGATCGATATCTATTTTATTTTATTAATCAATTAGACCGAGTGTGCGGAAGCTTCTTTCGAAATTCGAATGGTCTGAGTTTCAGATATGATATTGAAATGAAATACTCAATCAGCATAAAATGATGTGTTTTACATGGTTTTAATGGTAACAGGCTAAGATGATAATGCTTTCTGGTCGGTATAAACACTATCAAAGCAGCATCTATGTTTACATTAAATGACAAGTATCAACGGTCATTTTAAATACAAATGTTATCAACGGTCAGTTTATATTAAAACTTTATCAGCGGTCATTTTACATTCGAACATTATCAACGGTTAGTTCGCATTAACATTTTATTTACTTATTGGTTTACTATTGCACGCTAAGCTAGTGATTCAAAGGAAAAGAACAATCATTATATTACAGAATCTGAAAATGCCCTACACTCTTGCAATGTTTAATGCAATCCTGCATTTTACTTATTTTTCATTAAATGTTTCTGAGCACAATATATAAGAAAAAAGGTCGAGTTGAACAATTGGTTCCTCTCACTCCCTTTTGAACTAAATCATGTAATTAAAGAAGAGTGATATGTTTGTTCACCAAATGCTTCGAACACTTGTTTTTGGAATCATAGTAAGTACAGCCCAAGATGTGTACAGCGGCCAGATATGGGATGTGGCTCAAGTGGCTGTTGAAAGAAGGCGATCGCTGCGCTCATTAGACAACTTTTTAGATGGTTAGTCAGATAAAAGTATCAGTCTCGTTCAAAGAAACAGACACCAAAAGCTGCTTAACCACTTATGAATTGGTGCAACCTACTCAATTTCAACATATGAACCAAACAAAAAATGAAAAACTATCTATAGTCCCAAACATCTCTTGCAAAATTCAAGTCCAATATGTCATAGATTGTCCAGAGGTGTAAATGTGCACGGTCGTTCAATCTCGAACATAGGGATATAATTCGCAAAACCTATGAATAGGATCGCAATTTAATGTCACATACAAAATATGAATTGAATACAAAACAATTCACCTAATCACTCAGTCACGCCCAGTTTCGAAAACAGGGGCATTATTTAAACAAACATATACAAGACCACAAAATAATGTGACACAATAAATTTTAATCACTTGAACGTGGCGGTTTCAGAGAAGATTTAAGTTTTCAAGTTATTTACTATGCATTCAATACCCATCAGGTGATCGTATACGCTCACTTTCATTAAACATCTTATTATTTAATCAATAGACAAAAATAATATAAAAAAACGTTAACCATACCAAGAATATCGTGATTGTAGTCTGTCTCCTTTGAATTTGTCTTTTTCATCGAATCTTGGTTTGCAGATGTTGAACTTTCTGTTCACATTCTTCTACACGATTATTTAACAACTGTATCTGTCCTTCTAGTTTCCATATATAGGTCTTCATCTCAAGCTTCGATTCATGTGACACCTTTCTAGCCTCTATTAATACCTCTTGAGCGTCTTTAAGCAACTGTACCATTTCCTCTAATGCAATGTTCAGACTGTCAGTCTGTAGCTGTTGTAAAAAAACATTTACAAATACATGAATTGTATATTCAAGCGACCTTTGCACGTTTTGGTAAATTGACACAATTAAAACATTCAGATTCGCAAATTTTCGTTGTAGTTATGATATTTGTGAGGAAACAGTAATACTGAACATTTACCATGCTCTAAAATATCGATTTTATGCATCTGTTGACGATTTAAACACCTAAACACTATAAAGCTTTGCAACGCGAAACGATTGAGTTTTTAGGAAAGTTCTGTTGTTGTCGTTATATTGTGTGACACTACGAGGATTGCTTATATAAAATATAAAGACATCACTTATTGTATAAGCACGGATGACCGAGTGGTCAAAGCGTTATACTCCGTTAACTCCAAGGGTCAGTGGTTCGAGCCTGGTTTAGGGTTACTTTTTTTTTCTTTAATTTAATTATTGTTTTTACTGGAGCTTTTCAGATCCTGTGTTTACATTTATCAATGTAAAGCATTTTATGACAAATTTCTGCAAAAATCTGTGAAAAGATCCCTTTAACATTATTACAATATAAACATGTATAATAATATAAAACAATGAAACAAAATTCTTTGTAAATTGATTTACCTGTTGTAATTTATTAACTGCTTCTCGTGCACCGGAATCTTGAGCTAGATGCTGCGATCAGTTAATATACCGATTAAAACTATGAAGAACTTTTTGAGTTCAGCACTTGTTACTTTGCACGTAGTAGAATGCCGGACAGCTTTTCCTATGTCACGAGCCTGTTAAAAGTGGTGTTTATTTATTTATTATATATTTAAAATTGAAAGAAGAACTAGTTTTCTCGAAATTGTATTGTTGTTACTGCTGTTGATGTTTTATAAACTCATTAAACACATTTTGTAAATATGGATTCACTGAAAACCATACTGGTAAAGTTTACTTAAGTAACCAATAAATATCCCTTTGAATTAAATAACTTCGTGTGCATTATGTTTAACTCGGCTGTAATGCAACAAATTCACTACCTACGACCTCTTGTCTAAAATATGGTGCGATATTTTTTAAGTAAGTCAACACATGAGTGGTTAAATGTTTATTTAACTTAATGCAATAGTATTCAGATATTCTCATCATTTAATCTGTTTTCAAAGATTATATCAAACTGTTTGGAATATTTACCTTTGTTAAAAAACATGGTAGTGTCACCCAACCAGATCCTATCTTGAACAAAACCTTGGTGTCGAAGTGGTTACAATCCAGCAAAACATGAATTATTCCGTTAAAATCTGTATTTTGAATCAATCTGACTCCAGTATATCCATCTGGAGGCATACAACTAGTTGCCACTTCCCAATGTTCCCAATGGTTACAAGCCCATTGTTCTGCTGATGTATTTTTCCAAGAAGGACTTGAGAATCGATGGACCTTTATTATTTCATCACGAATGCCGTCGCATATAATATTTGGACAAGATCTGTAATGTTTGGAGGGATCAGCGTGCACAGTTATACATGTTTTGCCTGTTCTTTTACACAAGCCTTTAATTGGACACTTCAGCAGATTTGCTGTGGAACAAGAAGTACAAGCTGTAGTCAACGAATGGTTTTAATTCAAAATTACTATTTGATACAGATCTGACTTAAGTTGCTTCATTTCGTTGTCAACAAAATTTAGAAAGTCAGCCCTTGTAATATTGAGTCCAAGCCAAGCTTTCAACCAGTTGATAATTCAAGCGTCAGCGAAAACATCCTTGAAGCTAGCCATTGTGATGTATCAAACTCTTCATAAATAAATTTCAAGAAGGCTTTTCCAATCATCGTCTGACATCAGACGGTATTAAAGTGATCCTGTAATAAGAATAAAACATGACAAAATTATACAGAATGAAACTTGAGCCATAATATGTTTTCAAAGAGTAGTGCTCTTTGGCAGGGAGTTGTTGTTTTTATTTGTACATTAAGATTTATTTATTTGTGTTATGGCAGCAGGGAAATTAAAAGGCAATGACATTGCACAATATATACTATTCAAAATTTGCTAATGGTCACTGTTTATAATATGTGTAATTTGAAGTTCACTCCTAGCTAGATTTAGACAGCGTCACGCATCAATTATAGATCAATACATAAAAATAAAATCAAACACACACATCTAATATCAAAACCGGCAAAATAACAATTTAAAATGAACGTTACCCAAAATTGAAGATAATGTGAAAATAAAAAGTGATCGTTAGCAAATTTGGAGAAGTGAAATTTGGAGAGTTCAGCGGGAATATTAAAAGGCTATAAATGCGCTACATATTTTTAAATTTTACGAGTTAGAAATAAGAAAATTATAAATGTGTATGAACAATTGTAGCATACGTTCGGAGACACACATGAACATGATGTACCTAAGCCATTAGAATTAAATGAAAATATTGTATCTACATATACTCTATAATTAAATGTAATCGTAAAAAACATACTATTTGTAGGTTAAGATATTGAGTTGTATTCATTCACGTAATAAAATCAATATTTTTTAAATCTTACACGACACAGTCTATTTAAGCAATGATAACTAAAAAGCATGAGCCTAAAACTGACCTTTAAATATGAATTTAATATGGTGTATTTTAAGAATTAATTATTTTCTGTACTGAAATCGAGTCAAATCAATTGAAGCGTATCACTTTCAATGTTTTGCTCTAGCATAATTATGTTTGTGAAATGCATGGCCGCCATAATATGACTTAAATACTTATGTAATCGGCGCAAATACCTTATAAAACATAAAACAAAACAACTCATGACTGTCAAAGATATTTTTTACCTAAGAGTGTTTCGAATTGTATTTCTCTGTTAATCAATATAGAACATTTCACTCTACAAATTCAAACAGCGAAATGTTGACTCCAAGAGGATTGCTCTTAACAAACTTAATAAACGTTCTATTTTTAATTTTACATTTTAAATATAACACCCCTGTGCCATTTCGTTGAAGAGATGTTCTTTTAAAGAAATTTAGCTAAACAAATCATTACCATTCATGTGACCACTGGGCAAGACCAGTTTTGGTCCAACGTGCAGTTTGTTTAATATACTTTATAGACGGCCACTATATTATATTATATTATATTATATTATATTATATTATATTATATTATATTATATTATATTATATTATATTATATTATATTATATTGTATTATATTCATATCAACACATGAAACCTCAAAGCCTCACGGAGTCATTAGAGAATATTTTTATTATATTGCAAAAAAGTTTATAAAATATTTTCCTTAAGGGCATGAGCCTCTCGTTATTTTAGCCTAGGAGGACACATGCTCACCTGAACATACGCCAGCACAAACACTGAACCTCCCGACATAATATATATTATAGCATTATGTTTTCATATGTTGACCCAAAAAAATATTAACAATAAACTATACATTATAAGTCACCAACTTACTAACAAGTGATATGACTGTGGTGGAAAACTAGAGTGAGGCGTATTTACAAGTGGGTAAACATCAGGGAGGGCGTATGTCCGTCTGACTAACATTAAATTGGAGGGCATACATCAGAATTTCGAAAAGAACGACAACGAAAGTAAGCACACGTTAAGATACACATAAAAGACTTCTGTGCATTCAAGCATTTCGATGGGTTTTATTACCGGCACAAGTGAATACGTCACTTTTGATCTATTATAAATGAATGTCTTACTATAAAACTATTTGAATATATTTCGGTTCATAATGTTTTAATGTGAATTTGCACACTTCAGTTTGTGGTGCATTATAAATAGTGCCCTTTATATTTTCTACATTGTAAGATAAAACTTGGAACAGAATGAGACAAAAAAAAGTGTTACACATTTTTTAAACAAAGGTCCTGACTTAACAATAATAGATTTCCAGTACTTGAAATTGGTAATGATATGATGAGAAATGTAAAAATTATGGAAATATAAAAATACGCAGATTGTCATTTTAACATGTGTAAATATGGATGAAATTATTATTGATCACAGTAATTCCCATTATAATTCAAAATATTAAAGTCATATAACAGTGATACTTTAACTTTCTTGGTCAGAATTGTAACATCCTATGTGATTTTTAATGTATTATAGCTCGTATTTAAGCAGTGCGACAGATAAAGATAATTTTATCGTTTGTACGGTTTGTAATTGACAAAAAAGGATTCGAAATTAACTAAATCAATCGTACAGAGAACGAGTATGAAAATAAGGCAACGATTTAGGATCGATTCTTGATTGTTTGAGTTGTACTATTTCGGACTGTACCGCGTTTGATTTGAAACAGTATAGGACACTTTCATTTACTACGTGCGCGGCCAATAATTTGTAAATTCGTAACGCGACCCGTACCGTCGGAAAAGACGTTGTGACGAGTATACTCTCAGATTTAATAACGCATGTGGGATCAGCTTCAAAAATATTTGGTGCAAAACATCGCAGCGATTCCGTATGTGAAAAACAAATAACATTGTGGCAAAATGATTTAATTTGCATGTTATTGATGAAGACGGTTTGGAAATGCGCCATAAGTGGACAAGTTGAATGAAATGTTAAAACAGTAATGGTATGACTGGATTATGCAATATGCAATATGACACGATAGTAAAACATAATCATAGTAGCAAACACAAGGATGCAGAAAAGAAGAAAGGTACGTTATTTTTCACATATCCAATAACGTATTGACAAACAGTTTTAGGGGAAAATCCGTGTTACAAAAAGCTTCTAGTGAAAACTATTTGTGATAAAAATCATATATTTTGCCCTGTATTTAAGCATACAAAACGGAATCTTTAAAGCTCACCAGGAGCAATAATATGTTTATGGGAGCCTAAAATGAACAATAATGCTGAAACCAACAAATAGCCTCTATCTTATGTTTAATATCTTTTATGTTAAACCGTCTTGACAATTTATAATCAACGTATAAATAGAATATGACAATAAAATAGAATTGATATGCACGTCACATAAATTAGTGGCTTTCAATAAAAACCAAAAAGCAAAATTCGATATACAAACTTAAAATATGTTTTGTATAAAAAAGACAGGTATTTTTTCCATCTGTTAATAGTGTGATCTGTTACTATACATTACCTGAGAGCTATGAATTTTCGCATCTTACAAACAATGATAAAACACAGTAATCTAGCCGTGTTGCCTTCTAAAGGATGTAATAGGATAATCACGTACTTCATATGATTGCTCACACTTAAAGCAGACACCAGCACTGCAGAGATACTAGAATATCACTTGCGAACAACATTATACAAATCGATGTGTTGTATTTTTATATATCTAGAACGTAGGATGTAAACATATTCAAAGTATTTCACCAAACACTATGTTAATTATCTATACATTCAACGAGACCATAATCGTTCACTTTTTATCAATAAATTTACTTATAGAAAATGGTACACGTAGTCAAACACTTGAAACGTAGAAATGTGACCCTCGACTTTCTCTGGCGCACATTATTCAATATGCAAAGTTGGTATAAAAATGGATGTTCAATCTTTTGCAATCGGTTGATCGACTTTATAAAAAAATCATGGTATTATAAATTTATAACAGTTTTTGCTTATATCAACAAAAAGTGATGTAATGTATTTTATTGTTGAAATTTAACTTCAATGAGACCAATAAACGGCATACGTAATGCATAGCTCTACTCTACTCACATATTAGGAATGCATACATAAAATTCAATAGAACAACACACATAAACAACTTTGGGATATCATTCATTAAAATGTATAAACAATAGATGTCATTTTCTTATTTTTATTGGCATGACAATTGCAATAAACTATTAGTATGTATGTTGAAATGCATAGGTTCTTAAATGTTCTCTAAATTAGTGTGCTTTTGAAGTTTATAATTTTAAATTACATACCGTTACCGGAAAATACAAAGACAATCGAAATGTCAATTAGGGTAATAATGTTCGAGTGTGACTGCAACACTTTACCCTGGTTTGGGATTGGTTAGTGGTTCCGATAATAGCAATATTGCCAATATGTGTACCAAATGATGTTGAAATTCCTCCATGAGCAAGTTATATTCTAATATATTTAAACGATTCGGAGAGCAGCCTCTTTAACTATTAATTTTTTTCGCACACAATTATAATTTCTAGAAGCATAAAATACCATGTTTTATTATTTGCCTTTGCTGGCCAATTGTATTTAAATTTTAATAACAATCGAAATCTCGATTTAACGTTCAAAGCTACAAATGCCTTAGGGTTTCTTTTGCAATACTTTTAGTCTGAACATATACCTCATTGATCAATATATTGGCGTCCCCCTAAGTCAATTACTCAACCAAACAAATATATCTTACAAGATTCGGGGATATGGTGCTTTTCCATTAAACAGTGGGTATAACAAAATAGTGTATCGATCTTTTCCCACCGTCATTTTGTTCTTACCGACAAACTAGAGCTATCCCTTTAAGTGGTTAATACCGTGATATGCGACATGCGACATTCATAAAAGCTGAAATTCGTGATTTTGTTGGATATTTAAAATGTGATTTTAAAAGGAAGTTTTTTAACTGTAATTAAATGCATGGCGTCTATTATGTAATTGCACACCTGAGCTCCATGAAAAGTCACTATACCTACATATTTCAAATGGTTTGCGACAATTGATCTTTACAACCACTCCTGAGTTGCACACAAAACAATTTTTTTGTATGTCAAATAACCTGCTTTGAATTATGCTATCTACATCTATGAAACATTTACATCATACCAATATATTACAAGAGAGAACATTTGTAATACAATATCTAAAATGTTAAGCGTTAAATTTGTTAAAGAGTTACAACATTAAATGTCAATATATTTATGTAAACAATACTCTGTAGGACAATTATGCATTTTGAGATTTAGTTTTTTTGTAGAGCTTAAACACTGGAAATGAAAGATGGTAAATCAACAAAAACTGTCCAAAGACAGAGTTTTGATATTGACATTGGGACCTGGTTATTTGGAGAATATAGCAGTAAGGCGATAACCCCTTAATCCGAAGAATGCGCTGGTGTATTTTGTTAACAAAGTTTTTGAACAAGGTCGTTTTACATATATTGTGTTATAATATTGTGTAATAATTGTCGTTAAATAAACATGGAAAGATACTATTTAATGAAAAAGACATTAATCAATACTCAATGTACACTAATATTACACTAACTTACTGGCAACAAGTATTGCGTTTTTTCAATAAGTACGAAATAACATATTTCATATATCAAGAGGTTAACGTGGCGTAGCTTTTAGTATATTATTACATGTAATAAATAGGATAATAATTTCAAAAAAATGTCTCTGTCTGCACATAAGGCCTCTCTAGATATCCTCAGTCTTAGCGACGGATATTGTCAGGTGTCACCTAAGGTCATCGTAAGAACGTCCTTCAAACGTTTACTCATTTTGTCATATATGCCATGATCATCAATAGAATAGCCTAAGACACATGCCGAATATTCAGTAATGTTACTTTTCGTTCATCTTTTGATATATTTATATCGGCAACATGCAATATTTACGACGGATGTTTTGATCATATTGCGCATGCGCACTTGCGTATTTAACAGATCATTCAAATTTTAGGCTTCAACGGCACAGGCAAGTGAGCATCCTCTTAAATAAACTCCTGGTACAATATATACCAACCTTACAATTTATCACGTATCTGTATATATACAGACTATCCTATAAACAATACATGTTAAGGTGAATTTGGAATGTATAAAAATGGCATTTTATTACTATTTTTTTATACAGTTGTTGTTGTTGTTGATGATGATGATGATGATGATGATGATGATGATGATGTTGGCGACAATTGTGGTTGTGCTTGTGGTTGAGGTTGTAGTTTTGGTTGTGGTTGTGGTGGTGGTGGTGGTGGTGGTGCTGATGGTGGTGGTGGTGGTGGTCGTCGTGGTGGTGCACCACAATATTTTCAGCATATAAAATATATTATCATTAATTGTTTGTATTGTCGTGTTAATTTCCTTACGCACTTTCGATTAAAAAAAAATGTCAATGAGGAAGTATCAGTGACAATTATTTATAAACCTTTTCTATCAAGTATACGATTAATTTGGAGTCAAACGCGACATGATAATGAATGTCGATAATACCATTATTAATTAAATCAACTTACATTATCGCTGGGATCGTATCGTCGTATGCAATTTGCGAAGTGCGTAGTCTAATAAGTCTTTCCGCAACCAAGCGCGGTCACAATCGTAAAACACCGACAATCTCGCCAAAGTTCTGTGTAAGAATGAAAATGTTAATGATGAAAAGAAAATCGTTCTTTATTGTGTGGTTAAAACGTAATGTTGTTTAAAGAAATGTTATTTAGTTATGTTTAAATGAGATTTGGAATCTCTATTAAGACTGATAGCGATTATCAGAAGCACGATTGCCTTACCTATTTTCGCTTTCATTTTTCACTCATAAAAGAAGTGCAACCCACAATTCCTTTCGCGTTAGTACACAGGTCAGTAAGACCGGTGTGTACACAATATTTTCTCTCAGGGTTTTAGAGACAACACTATTGACATGGTGGTTTTAAAGTATCTTTTTAAACATTTTTAAATCATCGAATGAATCATAAACGTATTTCGGATTGTGTGTTTGTCATTCATAATTGTTAACTTCGATGGGAATAAAATAATTCGCTACGAGTAACGGCAGGATTACGATTTCGTAAATCGGGTTTTGAGTCACAGTGGTTAGCATTCGATACAAACGCTATAAAAAATGGCGTGATTTAAAATACATTCCATTATAGGGATGGAAAAACAGAAAATAGATGTCGACAAAGGGATGGACAAACAGAAAATGGAGGTGTATATCGTTGTAAATGTATTGATATATGCACTGGATTAAAGGTGTCATTAATTTAAATAAAAATTAGTTTTTGTTTTGCTGCTGCAATTTTTTTTTTTAATTTTACCAAGAAAAGTATCACATTCTCGATTTTTTGTCTATTTCTTCTCATATTTTCGATAGGAAAGTATTAAAAGGAACAGTGTAAAATGGAACTATTTTTACGTGACACAATCGGTAGTTATTTGGTCGTCTGGAATGTTGTGTACATGTAGGAGGCTCGAAAAGAATAATTATAATTTATATAGTTATGTCAATTTATAATTTGTCTTTGATTAAATGTGTCAATGGCATGAAATAGAATAAATAGAATACATGGTTGGTGCCGAGATGGAGGAAGTTTATCCGGTTCTGCCCGAAAAAGAAAAATATGGCTCTCTATTATCCTGATTCATGCCGTTGACACATTTTATCAAAGACACATTATAAATTGACATACCAACATAAATATTCTTGTCGAGCAACATATATGACAAATATTTTTTTTATTTATTAAAAAAATATACCACTGAAATTGCAGAGATTGTATTTGAGAGCAAGGAACGACATCTCTGCGTGGAGAATGTGAACGATCAAGCCATATCATTCTATTTCAAGCTAGAATAAATAATCGAATTTCAATTTACTTTTATTCTCTTCCTATTCACCGCATAGAATATAACACTGTTTGGTCACTTTTAATGCTATTAAATTCCGACTCGTATTTACTCACGTGATACATGTTAATCACGTGACCACTATTTAGTACGATGATTTTGTGTGTTCATGAAAGATTTTGCTAGCATAGACAAAATTTGATAATAACTCGTTTTTATATTATTTTCTCATTTTCGTAAGAGAAATACTATGCGTACTAAAATCGTAGTTTTAAAACGTGTGTAATCGATGAACGTCATAACATATTCATCAATAAGAAACGAACAACGCCCTTTCAAGTATGTCACGATTTCTTTCACATATAGAATGTCTAAACAAGTTTATTAGTTTATTAAAGTCTCATCAGCATACATGTATATATAATTACAACATACAATAAAACATATACATAATAATTAAATGCTGCCACTCGAAAGTATCGAGTTATAGGAGACCAGAGTATTATATCAACACAATAATCATAAAATAATATATAAATGAAAGGGAGCTAACCCAAGAATTTAAATGACAGAAAACTATAACATGAACTACAGAGTTAACTCTCTTCCAAATACCATAAATAATATAGTCTCTACTTAAATCTGGGCATCAGTTAAAACATCAATTAAAACAGCTTTGTGCAATCTTACATTTATGAGACTAAGTCACATATTGCACAATACAGTTAAAGACTATATTACATGATACAATTTTGATTGCCCCCACTGACCTGACCTTAAAATTTTCCATAAGAAATTAAGCATAAAATACTGAAAGCGAAAATAAAGCACAATGTTTTACAAAGTCATACATCGCATATGGTCAGACGATCTACGAACTGGTCAGTGGTGACATATTAACACAGGGATGAAAAATTAATTATCAAGTTTAAAAGGTGCTGTTTAATACAATAAAAGTCTTAAGTGTTAAAACAGATTTTCATTCTAGGTCGGAAATGACAAACACACCATTTTATTAATAATATCTGAATAATGGTTCTGTGCATCAGTATAGCAGATACAAAACAAACAAAAAATATGCAGGGATTTGGTGGATACACTAAAAAACAATGAACGATTTTGCCGTTGTTCTATTGGTATCGTAAGTACAATATATGAAGTGAAAGTGGATTATTTTCAGGCAAACTGTTAACATGAATTGCAATTACATACGACTAATTAGCTGTTTTAGTGCATTCTTTCAAACAATCAAACGAACAACACGCGCAACAAAATCAACAAACATTTCATGATCACGATTGCTATATTATATACATGTATACAGAATGAAATATCTAAGAACCTAAGTATACTTCAAGTTGAACTGTTTTCATTTCAAGTGTCAATCGTATTGAGTCTGTTGTCTGGGATTATTAATGCTTACTGCCTGCCACTACGTGTCTTTTATCGAACCAGGACTGGTATCACCTATAGTACATGTAACTGTATCAACAAACAGATGGAGCATGAATTAAACATCGATATCATTCAACGTTCGATTGCATTCGATCCGATATGATTCAAAGATGATGGCGTTCTTTGCACGAATGTTCCACATATATGCATTTGAGTGATGCGAATATTTCAAAAGGATAATTTTTTTACAAACAGTCCATATATGCCAGCACGAAAACAGATTAATCAATGTGTTTAAAATAAGGAATAAAAACGGACTTAACTAATTGTTTAGGAAAACCCTGGCGAATACTTATTTTTTTTTTTAATTGTGGAAATTGATATGCAACATTTAACATATTAGATGAATGCGTTATTGTGATTTTAAGGTTTCATATTGAATCCGTATACCACAGGCTAGAACAGCAATCCGAAAAGATGGATTGAGTCCTAAACAGATTTATATGTCGACTTAAAAAACTTAAATAAAAAAGGATACAATCTTTTGAAACTACCTTTCGTACGTCAACTATGGGTCAAGGTGAAGGTCAAGGATACGGAAAGGGTCGCGGAGGACTGTGTCCCGGCTTACTGTGGGGGATTCTGTGGTTCCTCATCCTTATATTCCTCGGCTGGCCAATCGCATTCTTCGTCGCCTGGTGGTACATCTTCCTGCTGCCTTTCTCCGCCTGTATCGGCCCCCTGAAGGGAGTTTGCGAAGCACTGCTAAAGGTCGTCCAACTTCCGCTCACTTGCGCGGAGAACATGGTTGCCATGAAGCCGCTCTGTGGATAGTTCGTGTATATACTAAAAATATTAATCCGATTGAATATGTGGATCTTTGGTGCATAAACTAGTAAATTTCAGAAGTCACAAGTTTGTTTATTTTGAGTCCTATGTATGAACTATTAATATAATAATTGAAATGATATTAGATCACCGGTAATCTAATAATAACAATGTTTATGCAAGTGTGGCGGTTTTCCAATCTCGTTATTTCAAAAATTTAACCATGAGGTAAATAAATTAATTGTTCGTTTCTTTGGAACGTAAATATACTTTATAATCCTCGGACAATTTAACACTGCCCATAGTCGGCAAAAATATAGACTTCTTGTAATGAAGTTTATCCAAGTAGTATAAGGCAGCAGCCATGATAAATTTGACTGATGGGCAACATGCTGTACAAGTGGACGCTGTGGTCTAACTAATTTTGATTAAGGTAGCGCACCCGTAATGGATACCTATACAAATATAATCGAATCTATTATTTTCTTAATCAGCATCATTGCACTGAACTACATGCAAATTTTTAGGTAGTCTTTCCATGCTTTAAAAAAAATATACTGATTTTTTCAAAACCACCCCCACACTCGGCTTTTGTCTAGTATATGTGCACCCCTGGGGTATATGAAAGTTCCATAATACATCCAGATTTCCAAATATAGACATGTAGTTTGTGTGTACAAATGCAGTAAAGGTGTTGACAGTTTAAACAAGATGAACAAAGTTTTCTTTTACAGACATTTATCTTTTATACAACTTGTTTTTTATGGAAGAGCGCCATGTAAGTGGTTTCAGGCAAGTAGAAATTTGGTTGGTTTAAAACAAAGTTCATAAAATTGAAAATAGTATCATTTAAGTAATTTTTTTTAACTTAGCTTTTATAGATACACTATATAAAGCAAAATATTAAGAAGTAGACAGATTCACCGTTTACTTTTTGAAATAAAAATAAAAATGCAACATACATGTTTCGTATTTTCAGCAGTTAATCACCCAATTTAGCCATAACGTTGCTTTAATTTTAAAAATTGAAGAATGTGCATAAAAATTGCAACATATTTAACAATAAACATAGCTTATATGCCATATTCAATCACATTACGTTAGAAAAGAAATAAAACGCGTCGCAAAAAAGGATACGTCGTCGGCAAGATGCGAAACTGCGCGGGAATATCCCAAAAGATTTCTAGTATATCGCCTTAACCACTAGGCTACGGCACCTAAAATTAATCTCTTCAACCTTCGAATGAATGGCGGGAAATCATTAGGGGTGCGCTACCTTAATTAGTTTAACGCTTTTTTTAGAATATGGCACGATGAGTAAAACAGATAAGTTAAAAGAACGCTATCTAACCGAATTGCATAAAACACGAATTTCAGAAATATACGGTGCACAACAACAGGGTTGTCCAGTTCGCGCAGTGATTGGTGCTCTTCTCACCTGGGCGACTTGGGATTCGATCCCCGTTGCCGTTATGCGAGTTAATTTGGTGGTCGCCATACCGGGCAGGCGGGGTTAACACCGCGTACGCCTGCCTCCACCTCACAGCCCAAGACAACACCCGTATAGTGAATGCCTGTCAGTAAAAAATAACAAACAGATGAATATTGCAGCTGACATTCAGAATGATTTTAAATTTTCGTTGGTCTAGAAAGTGAAATGCAGGTTCGATTTTCTGGGCATCACATTATGTAACCTAAGGGTTGCAATCTACGGGAAGAAACTTATACAATTCAAATTAAAATGTGATACAAATGTTCAATCCTTTATTAATAATAGTATGAATTATTTATTCAACAATGGGTGACTTCATGTTCAAATGATCTTAAATCCGAGAATGATTTTGAATTTTATGTTAAATTTAGTATTGTTATAGTAATATGAACTAAGCTTAAGGTTTGAGCACGTAAAATATGATACGTTATAAATACTACATATGTCTTCATAATTCTGTATTCCACAAATTTGCTACATGTAAATAAAATATCAATTATTGCATATTTCATCGTTATAAAGGGTAGAAGTAACCATAAAAGATAAAATCAATTTTCCAATACATCCAGAAACACAGATTGCCTTTTTTGTTATTGGTGTTTTGTGGACCATTTCCCGATACTCGGATTGAGTTTTAACAGAGCGATCGATTGAAATAAACTAAACAATTGATGAAGGTAAATCTATAAATAATAAAAATCCAGTTTAAACATGTTTATTTATGTGGAACTTTTTCAATAATAGTTATTTTTTCGTTGGACCCGGTTACATGTCCATTTGAAAACGCGGTTTGACCCAGAGTAAATGTTCATCAAAACCTGCAATATTTGTCAAACGAAAAGAAAAAGGTTTAACGTAGAAAGACGTATATTCCGTTTTGTTTTCTAAACTTGAATTAAAAATAAACCACTATTTTGACTTTATATGTATTTCGTTTTTAAAGGGGCCGTCAACCAGATTTCACGAAAAAAGAAAAGTTATAGAATACTGTATTTTTTTACAATTATTAGTTCATATTGATTAAAATATCACGACTGGTATATTGCATTAATTGAAAACGTTGTTAAGTTTTCATATTTTCAGTATATTTTGAAATACAACTTTACTGGGTATGTGTACCAGGTAACTACCAGTTAACGATAAATAACGCAAGTAGGTTGATCATCATCGTCACGTGGTAAACCCACGAATGCAAATTGTGCATGCTAAGTGAATTGTATATATTTTATATTATATAAAATGATCAATCTACTTGCGTTATTTAAAGTGTGTGTGTCGTTATGTCATCTATTTTCGCGATGTACTTTCGATTATATATCGCGAGATTTTATTACCGAATATACTGAAAATATGAACTTTTTTTCAAGTAATGTAATATACCAGTCAAGATATTTTAATCAATATAAACTATTAATTGTAAAAACACACACGGTGTTTTAGAGATTTTATTTTTTCGTAAATCTGGTTGTAGGCCCCTTTAAATCGGTTCAAACGATAAACTTATGATTTAAAAGATTAATGAACAAAAAATTTGTTTACACGACACGGATGCCCCCAAATGAAGCTTTGTCACTACAAAAAAGCATAACTGTGTAAATGTTTTTGAGATATGCGTCGAGTTTATAAGGTTGCTGCATAACAGGTGTTCAATATTTAAAGTTTGTTGTTTGTTACATAAATGTAATCTGCTGCCGTTTGTATGTGTTATTTTTTCTGCCAATTGTTTTCATGCAAATAACAGGAATAGATAAAACGTGTGACCAAGTTTGGTTAAGATCGTATAAAAACTACTTGAATTATAGAGCGGCCACCATGCTGAATGTTTAAAACGCACTTAGTGACCCATTGACCTTGTTTTTGGCCCGGCATAGCACATGTTCAAACTTGGCCTAAAGATCATCTAGATAAAACTTGTGACCAAGTTTGTTGAAGATCGGATGAAAATTACTTGAATTAGAGATCGGACACCATCATACATGTTTGAAACGTACTTAGTAACCTCGTGGTAGACACACAAACTGACAAACAGACCTCTGAAGGCAGAATGCTTGTAAATCGTTTTTGCGGTATATCCAGTCACAACCTTCGTGGTGGGGCGGACTCTGTGGCACTCTGAAATCTACTTAACAACGTTTATTACAATGTAGTTTAGGATCAGCAACGACAATTTAGATCTACCATTATATAAACAATCAAAACGTGAATTTAAATCATATGCACTTAGTCGTAAACTCTCTTACCAACGACGTATTAGAGATAAATTAGTGAGTTCGAAACAAAATCCACACGAATTTTTGTGAATATCTTACGTAATTCTAGATCCCCAACCAACGCGAGTTCCAGATACCCTATTTCACAAGAGCAATGGCATTACCAGTTCTAATTTTGTTTTGAAGCCCCTGTAAATTCAAACGATACTGTCGATATTATTGATCTAGTCGCACCCAGTGATCCAACACTTGACCGCGATATTACTGAAGCTGAAGTACTAAATGCTATTAATAAGCTTAAAGTAGGTAAATCTCCAGGACCTGATATGTTTCTATCCCAATTTGTAAAATCAAGTAAAGATATTACTGTCCCAATCATGACTAAAATGTTTAGTCATATTTTCAATACGGGCATTTTCCCTGATGACTGGGCAGATAGTGTCATATGCCCACTCCATAAGTCAGGATCTCTCTCCGACCCCAACAATTACCGCGGTATATCCCTTATGAATATAGTATGTAAGGTTTATTCCTTTGTATTAAACACTAGACTGTACACGTGGGCGGAAGCAAACGATAAGATAGACGAATCACAGGCGGGTTTCGTAAGGATTATTCATCTATTCACCCTTAATGGTATTATTCAAAAGTATTTAACACAAAAGCGTTGTCGAATTTATGTATAATATGTGGATTTTTCTAAGGCTTTTGATAATTTACTTCACAATAAACTCTTCGCGTGTCTAACGAATAAGGAAATTTATGGACATTTTCTTAATGCTTTGAGAGCTATGTTCTCTAATATGAGGGCAGCTGTGAAAACAAATGGTGGTATAACAGCGAGCATTCCATGTCTTACAGGTACCCGTAAAGGTGATACATGCAGTCCATTACTGTTCATTCTCTTAATTGATGTCCTTAATACATTTCTCATGAACACATGTAAAAACGGCATATTTGTAACTAAAGACATCTTTGAAATATTGACTCTCATTTAACAAATATATGGGTCTAATTTTTACTCCTAAATTGTCATGGTCACGATCGCAAAGAAAACTTGCATGTCATGCAACAATGTCTATAATCTGTATAAGAAATTATCAAACACAATATGGCTATTTTTATTTTAATGAGTGTTTTAAATTAATTGATTCTATGGTTAAACCTATTCTACTCTATGTTTTAGAGATACGGGGTTTTAAATTTTCGCCTATAATTGAACGTGTACAAACGCACTAATGTAAATTGTTTCTTGGTGTTTCACGCTCGACAAACACAGATATGATCGTAGGTGAATGTGGCAGATTACCTTTTTATGTAGATCATGTAAGTCGTTTTATCAAATGCTGGTGTATACTACTTCAAATGAGTTCAAATAGGTATTCCGAACAAACCTATATTATGTTATACATGTATTATCTTGAATCAGTAGGTAAGGCATACTTGGACATCAGAAGTAAGAGTTACCTTTGTAAGTACGGTGTTGGACTTGTCTTGCTTTCTCAAGACATTGGAGATGTTGATAGTTTTATACATAGTTTTAGGCTTAGAATATCAGATTGCAATAAACAAGACGGGGAAACCATATTGATTCTTGACCTTAATGTGATCACTATAAACTTTTTAAATCTGTATAAGTGACTGAAAAATATTTATTAATGGACTTGCCCTTTTCTCTTCAAAATAGCTATGCCAAATATCGATGTTCTAGTCAAACATTAGCAATTGAAACAGGAAGACACTTTGGTATACCAAGAGCTGAGCGGTAATGTACTTACTGTTATAACCACAATAGTGTTGTTGTTGAGGATGAGCATCATGTTTAATTTGATTGTAAAAAGTACTCAGATATACGGTCATTCCATCTGCCTAATATACAACCCAATCATTTTACAGTTAATAGATTTTACAATTTACTAACCTCTGGAAACTGTTTTTTTTTCATGTTCTCACTCTGTAAGATAACAATTATAAATGTATGTAAATATTCAATTCTATGTATATGCATTTTGTTATGGGACGGTGGCCTTGAATCAGAGACTGAATTAACTTAATTACAGACAGACGGACGGACAGACAGACAGACAGACAGACAGACATACAGGCAGGCAGGCAGGCAGGCAGGCAGGCAGGCAGTGCGAAAACTATATGCCACCCGTTGGGGGCATACAAATACGAATGATGGTCTTGGACCGACCATGTAAAGGTTCTATAAATGAGTGTGGAAAGGATAAGAAAATCTTTTTTAGTTACATTTTGTATATCGTTATTGTTTTTGAAAGGTTATGAATTTTTGCTTGACGATGTACAGTAAAATAATATTTGGTGGACAAAGGCTGTGACTGCAAACATACCAAAATGAAACAAAGTGTCACGGTACCAAACTTAAGCGCGATTGGTGATGAGGGAGTCGGCGAGTATTGAAAAATGTGCAGCCAGCCCATAACTCGAACCCGGGACTTCCCGCTTACAAGGCTGTACCGAGTGAGCAAACCGGGCCGCCAACACAGCTAATCATCAATCCCGCTTAAGTTCGGTACCGTGACAAAATCAACAAGTCAAATTTACTCATACATTTACAAATTTGTATTTAAACAATAAACGCATTATCAGGATCATAGGTGGGGATCTTATTAAACTTCGCAAGTCTTTCTTTTAAGGCAAGTGGAAACCTGCATGTTGAATACAGGACAAAACGTCCGACGTATCATTAAACATGATGATGATGAAGGGTCAAGGCAATATCATTTGCGCTCACGTCGCATATGCTGCGCTTTCGTAGCAACGCATTGATAAGGCGGTTTCAGCCGCCGTGTCATCGCATTGAACGCCAGGTTGAGGCTATAATTGTGAGCATGTTAATATACATCGGCGCAGCTCTGTATTAGGACGTCGCGCTTGAGAATGCTTTGGTATCGCCTTAACAACGTTTTGTGGTCTTAAAGAACGCCGTGAACGCAGCGTCGCCGCGCTGTGTAAATGCTGTACAAACGCTGTAGTTGTGGGCGGCGTTTGCACTGAGACTGTACAGCTACCCAACTTCGCGAGCATGCAAATATCCCGTGGTATACGCAATGTTATAACGTTGTGCATGAAATGTAGCCACTTCATGCTCACCGCAACGCGGTACGGTCGCTATAATGACGCTGTCAGAACGCGATCAAGACGCAGTAGAGACGCAATGTGAGCGCCATAAAATACCAATATTATTTTTTTATACATTTTTCGGCACTACACTCTGACATTTTAGATCACCGACCAAGCTCTGTGGCAACTTTTAAGATATATATTATCAAAACAAATAGGATATTAAAACACAGACTAGAAAACAAAAGATTCACACACTGTGTGAGTCATTTTTAAGCTGTTTTAAAAAATGTGCTCTAAAGCCAGTATTTAAGAACACATTTCTTCCATCAGTAATTATGTACATCATAATGTGTGATTGAAATTAACTTTAACTCCAATTTACACTTTTATACTTCTTAACAACCGACGCTTAAATAAAACTGTATTTGTGATTGAACTTCAAAATTATGCATTATTTAATCAGATGACCAAGAATGTATGAACGTAAAAGCCCCATTACTACTCAAAATCAATGAAATTTTCGTACAATATTTCCTTAAATAAAGTTAAGCAATTAAAAATCAGTGTTCCTTATGGAAATTGCCGAAATCTAAACGCCAGATGTGGTCTGGTCAAGTAGATGTTTGTAGATACAAAATGCTCGTTTGTAATATTGTTTTGCATATTTAATTCCATTTTAATTTCCCGCATCGATATCTATTCATACAACACATGAACACTAACATGGTACCATTTAAGTGTTCGTGTGTCGTATTAATAAATATATTTGCGGGAAATTAAAATGCTATTGCTATAAGAAACACTGATTGTTTAGGTGTTAACTTTACTTAACGAATTACTTCACTAAATTTTCGTTGATTTTGAGTATCATGGAGACTTTAAATACGAATTATTCAACTCTTTTTGTAAGCTGCTTGTTAATCTTCTATTTGCGAAATACTATCAACGGAAATGGGACGCAAAATGCAAGCGTGTCTCACTTAGCTCACACTCTTGTGCCCAGCGCCCACATGAATGTCTTACTCGATTCACCCTTTGTTACACAGCGTACACATGCATGTCTTACTGAATTCACCCTCTGTTGCACAGCGTCCACATGCATGTCTTACTGTATTCACCCTCTGTTGCCCAGCGCCCACATGCATGTATTACTGAATTCACCCTCTGTTGGACAGCGTCCACTTGCATGTCTTACTGTATTCACCCTCTGTTGCCCAGCGCCCACATGCATGTACTACTGAATTCACCCTCTGTTGGACAGCTTCCACATGCATGTCTTACTGTATTCATCCTCTGTTGCCCGGCGCCCACATGCATGTATTAATGAATTCACCCTCTGTTGGACAGCGTCCACATGCATGTCTTACTGTATTCATCCTCTGTTGCACAGCGTCCACATGCATGTCTTACTGAATTCACCCTCTGTTGCCCAGCGCCCACATGCATGTCTTACTGTATTCACCCTCTGTTGCACAGCGCGCACATGCCTGTCTTACTCAATTCACCCTCTGTTGCCCAGCGCCCTTATGCATGTATTACTGAATTCACCCTCTGGTGCACAGCTTCCACGTGCATGTCTTACTGAATTCACCCTTTGATGCACAGCGTCCACATGCATGTTTTACTTAATTCACCCTCTGGTGCACAGCGTCCACATGCATGTTTTACTTAATTCACCCTCTGGTGCACAGCGTCCACATGCGTGTCTAATCGAATTCACCCTCTGGTGCACAGCGTCCACAAGCATGTTCCTCTGGTACCCACCGTCCACATGCGTGTCTTACTTTATTCAGCCAGTGATGCCAAGCGTCCATTTACCAGGGTGAGTTTTAGAAAACTAAAATGCACGTGGGAGTAATGTATTTTTAAAAGCGCACGATGAAATTCAGTACATTCCAGTAAGCAACATACTTAATTTATAAAATGGCCAGTGCCGATGTAGAACAGCATTCTGATACGTCTGAAGCGGTAATAAGGTAAAAATTACATCCTAGATTCTTTATGATTGTGTCATGACTTGATGGTACTTTCAATGTGCATGCAGACACATGTTAATGCTTAATGACCCTTGCATAGTGCCTGATGATAAATGTCTTTTTACATTCGGCTTCATGGTATCATTCATGTGTACAGATGCATCATATTTGTTCGTAAATTGCATGCTGGGGATGTGTATGTTGGTTTGTGCAGAGAGACTTGTGAAATAGGCACAGTGCATAATGGAATCAAACATTACTGCATTGAATACATTAACGTGATGGAAAGATGTGAGTTTTATTTAAGCACACAGCAACATACAATCTTGCATGATGCACTAATGTCAATTGACAGTCGTTCCGATATGATATGGGCGGCTACCTTAATATACGGCGTATAACGGAAATTTCATGTTATGGCAGATGTTACGCCTCTTTGTGTGATATTTGCCACGGATACTAAATTAGCCGCGTGTTTTTAGACATACATAGTTTGCCATAATTTTGAAAGGTAAACAAGTGTATTTACTTAAATAGGGAAATATATCAGCACTATCGTCTGGATTTTTGTATAAATTACTATGCTCTGAGTATAATTTTTCTTTTATATTTAATCGTTTATTACGTGTTTCCAGCAAAATCTATCTACATATCTATTAAACATTGCTTTTCCTGCCAAAGGCGGAGGGATATTATTTTGGCGTTGCCCATCCGTCCGCCGTTCGTTAATCCGCCTGTGTTTGTCGGAAGCTGTTTTTCGGCAACTTTCAGGAGTTAGAATAAAACTTGAAATACATGTGTTTTATCGCCTCTGCGACTTATGTGTACGCACGTGAGCCAGACCGATAGCCAATGATCGGAGAGATGCGCTATGCGAGAGTCGGCCGATTCTTCGCAACTGCTGCGCGAGCCTCATCGCACTTTTGACAGGTCGCCGCGCGGCATCGGATGATAGACCGACACAAGCTTCCCGCACATGTCAAGGCTCTCCGTATCGAAGGCATAGAAGCCGTGTCCAACTTAACGACTCTGGGCCGACATGTTCTAGTTCCGTTCGCACCACCGAGGGCAGGCCTTTGGTTTCCTCCACTGGACGGGTGTGTAGGCGGCCGGGACCACTGCGAACCGCTGCGGCGACCGAGCTATTGCCATAGCCATTGCCAAGTGGTTCCTCGTGCTCGCGCTGTACAATCGCCCGATGTCCCTTATATCAAACACCGCCCCGCGAAGATCAGCTATTGCAAGGTAGACTAGGCAGGTCGCGAGATAAATACTTTTTTCCTCCGATATATAAAGGAGTGCTTTCGTTTCCTTCGGTACCGTCTCAAACGGGATTTTACCCGCTCATCGAGATTGTCGCCCTTGTCGATCCACGAAAATCGCAGCCACCGATTGATTTTCGACCGAGAACAGACATTCGAAAACAAATGCTGAGACGAGGCCCTTCGGCCGCGTACGCTAGCTCGGCCCAGCGTTTCCGACAGGCCGATACAAACGACAACCATGGTTCCCGAGCGAGACAGCCCGGCGATCAGGCCATGCGAGCTCCGTCGTCCGACAAGGCCCGCTAAACATCTCTTAGAAGTAGAGGATGGGGTGAACCCCGTCCATTTCCGTGCTTGGAGCCCACGTGGCGTTGGTCTAGTCTACACGGATATTCCAATATTTCTGGAAACTGACTGTTATTTTTGGGAGGTTTAGGTGGTAATCCACACCAACGTCTACGCCTGAGTCGCGTACACGTGGGCGCGGCCTTCGCCCTGCGCGCATTTCGGATCGTTGGCTGAGAACCTGCTTGACTTTCCGCGCGTTATGGAGCCCTTATGAGGTCTGTTGGTTGGTCCAGGGACAGATACATCTGTTCGAGTACGGGTAAACCTTGGAGGAGACCGAGCTGTACCTCTGTCGAATACCACTTTCGGCCTGCACCATGTGCTAGTGCCAGTCGCTAACCACAGAGTCCTCTGAATCAGGACTCTTATCCATCCATGAATAAACCGCACAAATTAATAATCCATTGAGCGCTAGTCTACAAAGATGCCCATCAAATCTCGATACCTAAGATTGCCAAGGTTTTCGAGTTCTCGGGGTGCCAGCCACCTAGAGCGCCGACGTCTTGACCTTTGACGGTTACATTGTTGACATGATACTTTTGAGTGATGGTTGCCGTTTATCATTGTTAAACTTCTCGGCGTTGGCCTTGTGTATCCCAGCATTGCTCTCGGTCGGTCCCTATGGTCGGATCTTACACGACCACATGTTTAACTTTCACCATGACAATGTATGGCTTTTATAGACACAGAACACCCTGCAATTCCACACATAGTTTAGGGTCAAAATCAGTCACCTAGCCTTCACCGGAGTTCCGCATGAATAAGCCAAGCATTCAGTCCTCGCGAGCTCGGTAGCCCGGCCCGCGAGACCATCTCTATAAGACCTGTTAAATGACATTTTTTATTTAAAAAAATCCATATTGATTCAAAATTATGTTCTATGATATTTTTATACTTGAAGACTATTATATTCTCAACGAAGGGTACAATATTTGTAATAAACACGAGAACTTGTAACTTTCATATTTCACTTTATACCACATTGATAATATAGACATATATATGTGTCTATAAACATTGAAATTATAGCCAGGAAATTAGACTAGAGGAATCTGAAAGTTACACGTACAGGTCTACGACAATAGGGATTGGGCTACTTTATAAATATAAGGTCGATATACAATATTAATCGGTAGATTCAGGAAAACTAGCCTTGTCAACACATACATATGAAATGAAGCTAGGGTTAACAGCGTGCGTTGAATCTACTGACTGTTTTATTGCACAACAAGTTCTAAGTGTTCGTAAATGAAAGAGCTATATAGCAGTATACAACTGGTATACATCATCTTATAAACAGATAGTAATATTGAAACTACAGAAACGCAAGGTGGGAATTTAATTTTCCATCCATTAGTTTTGAAGGAAAGTGGCAAATTTTATTGCACACTTTACACAAGAGTATACTACATTATCGCTTTAAAGGATACTAAATAGAAACCGATAGGTCACGAGGGTCGTGTGTTCACATCTCGGTGACAAATCCTTTCTGTGTGATTTATCTTTCAAGAAATGGTACATAAACTACAAGAACTCGACCTGATAATCGAAATGAGATCTGTATAAACAAGGATAGCATACGGCGCTGACAAAAGCATTACGATTATACGTATCTTTTGATTAAATTGAGTCGTGTTCTGAGAAAACTGGGCATAATGCATGTGCGTTAAGTGTCGTCCCAGATTAGCCTGTGCAGTCCGCACAGGCTAATCTGGGACGACTCGATCCGCCTTATTTGGATTTTTGTGTAGAAGAGACTTCCTTTAAATAAAAAATACCATAAAAGCGAAAGTGTCGACCCTGATTAGCCTGTGCGCACTGCACAGGCTAATCTGGGATGACACTTTACGCACATGCATTAAGCCCCGTTTTCTCAAAACGCGACACAAATTGAGTTAAGAATTGACTGAAACCTGATACATAGCTTACCGAGATGTAGCATTGAGCGAAGCTTGAAACATGACTTCCGCGTTGAACAGTTTCAGTCGCAATTACGACTGGTGAGCGTTCATAAATGCTTTCCGAATTATATAAATTTCGAGTTTTTGTGGTTATTATACTCGCTGGAAAAATAAGTTATTCAAGTAAGTAACTTTTTTAGAGCTGAACATATTTGAGTTTTTGCTTAAATGAAATGGGAATGTCTTAAGCATATCTTTTGGTGCGGGCACGACGGTTTGAATGCTTTGTCGATTTCGAATATCTTTTTGCTTACTTCCCAGTGAATTTTTCATTGACAGTTCTAAGGTGGTTACTTGGCGTCAATTTCTTAATTACGCGTGTTTTTTGTGTAGTGCATTTGTTTTTATTATATTTGGCTGTTATAATATGTTTATTTGAAACGATTTACATCGTACTAATCTATGCGATCTGACTCAAGATAGACACACTTACCAAGCTTCGTAATTTGATCTTTAACAATCTTATTGAGGACTCTTTCTGTATTGCAAGACGATGATCTGAATATTCAACAATCTGTTGCTTGGTATTGTACAGATGATATGTATTTGATATTTGTTTTGTTTTCTTTTCGTCGTGCCGCATTAAGTTACGACTCAGGGGCTCTGGTCTGTATATAACTATTGAGTATAAAAATTGAAATTACATTGATATAAATTCGCTTATATTGCTATTGACTTTGAATCGTGATGCTTTGTTATTGATGTTTATTTACAATTCAATGTTGTATGAATTAGTATCGGCAAAGTGTGAGGTTTGGGCCGTTCTTAGGAGGTGACGGCAATTTGTTAAGCACTTATCACTTTTGTTTAGTGCATTTGTTGTGTATATCACTGCTTGTCAATCGATTTCCAGACATAAATAAAGGGCCGCTTTATAAACTAAGGTTCTGATGATGCAGCGTTGAAATTTCATGTATTTGTAAGTAATGTTTTACTCTCCATTGTGCTAGTATAATGCTGAGCACAAGTGTTTGAAAATTTGATAACTGTCGTTTTTCTCAAAAAGTAATTTATGATAAATGACGGACGAAATGTATTGTTTAAAAATATAATTATGTTTTGACGAACAAAATCCATGTACTTTTATCGTTATTCTTTGATTTGATACAGGCAACAGCAAAAGCATTATACCGAACGGCTTAAGTCAACACTAACTCAATTCACCGAAATTAATATTCCGAGTCGTATGACAATGCTTGCTAATGAGAACCCTCATTCATTACAAAAAATATACAATTCATACAATAATATAAGGCATTATACATTCTATGGAAAAGAACTTTTGCTTTGATCTAGAAGAATCTCTCATCTTTACAACCCTGAACATTTCTGTATATATTACTGACCATAACTGACCATTATTGGTGACTAAGGAAGATGTCTTATATTCAAACTTCGCTAGGAATGTTTTGTTGTGTTTTCAACAATCTACGACATTAACAAAACAAAAACTAACATAGTTCTATGTCATGTATTTGGAAAATTGCTCACGGGTGAATCCCCTTTATCCCTCATAAATTGTCTTTGGTATTAAAATATCAATGGCTGAATATTGCCCATCAGGTGATATTTAAAGAAACCAATAATCGTAAACAAAAATTGCCTGATGTAAAAAATGCAACGCTCAAATAAGTTGTAAGAATCGAATTTGCACGCAATGTGTTATATATTAACAATTTTATATCATTTTGACAAATATACGTTCAGTGTGATAAGGGCTTTTCCCCAATAGTCATTTAGTCTGCTTTAATGTGTATACTTGTTATATAAGGTGTTTCTTCATTGAATGCATTTAATATGTATTGAACTTTTGAGGTAGAAAATGCATGTTTGGGCCTCTGACTATATGTGACTGTGCAGCTTTAATATAACATCATCTCATAGTTATGCACGTTACCCATACTTTTAACGCTATTTGTATTTAGTTTTTCATGGTTTCTGATTTAAATTCGCTAAACAGGAGACAATACACACTTATCTCGTGTTCATTGTCTAAAGCAAAAACATTACAAAAATCTTATTTATATCAGGAAGTCCGTATAATTCAAATTGAGTCGCAGTTGCCTGACGGTGCGGTGCGAAATTTAAAACAGGCGAGTGAAAATTATACCAAAGTTGTAATCCGTTTGTTCTC
The DNA here is from genome assembly GCF_020536995.1 of Dreissena polymorpha. Classification (NCBI taxonomy): domain Eukaryota; kingdom Metazoa; phylum Mollusca; class Bivalvia; order Myida; family Dreissenidae; genus Dreissena; species Dreissena polymorpha. The sequence goes on along the minus strand of NC_068363.1, from coordinate 3,919,215 downwards.
TGTTTGTAAACCACATACATGTTTATCACGATATACCCAAAATGATTTATATGCGAGACGGTTTTAATGTGGTACATTGTATTTGATACGGGTACTATTGTTATGCCCTTCGCCTGGTATTGTACTACTTTCTATTCGATAAAATGAGAAGTTTTTATCCCGTTTATTAAATTGACTATAGCAGATGCTTAGTGAACTGAATTATTCGACATATCTTTTAGTTTGTTTATTTGAATAATACAGTAAGCAAATGTTGCCTAGGTTAGTTCAAATAATCATTTGTGACTTGAGCGAATGTGGTATTACTCGTTCGTTTATTAAGGTGATGTTACGAAATCATTTATACAATTTATAGATCGTAATGGTATTTTAATATCTTAGCGAATAAATATCAGTGCCATTTGAATATTGGACATTGTAATGATCATGTCGTTATTTTTTTTAATGTTTCTCAAGTTCATGTTTGTATTTTGCAATACATATTTAAGGCTGTACAATTACTGATGGATATTTTTTTTATTGTAAACAACTTTTTACATTTGGAAGTTATGGCGCGTCACACCTTTTCAAATGCAACGTTATATATTTATGTGATATCTGTGTATTTATATGTTATTAATTTCCATGTTTGTGTGGTATAGTTGTATATATATTGTTATTAATTTCCATGTTTGTGTGGTATAGTTGTATATGTATATATACATGTTGTACAAAGATAAAGATATGTGGAAAAATCATATAACATGTATGGCAAAAGAAATATCAGTTGTATATGTCCATATATATGTTCTACAAATTAATATATGTTTGCAATATGTTCATATATATGTGATAAACTTGCTGATATTTGTGTTGTATAATTTCCAAAAGATGTGTGTGTTCTTACCGTTCATATTTATGTGCAATATTTCCACATGTTTGTTGCAAAACTTTCATAGATATAATGATAATTACTTTTACTGATGTTCTATAATTTGCATCATGGGAAATATTTTAGGTAACACTCTACTAAATAATTTTACACAACTTTATTTCTCAAAAGTGCCCTTTCTCTTTTGTTGCAAACGTCATTAAGCAATCGCACGAATGCTTTTGGTGTCTGTCCATGTAGGCTATGTGTGTATTTTAAACTTAAGTTTCTGAGGGTGCTTGCATTTGGGCGATTTTTATTTTCTTAGTATGTGCGAGAAGGTATTATTTTTATTTCAATGCGCAGATAAGAACACTTCCATCTTTAAAAAGATACATGGCTTGCAAAATACGATATATATTAATGGCAAAAAATGCTTTGTAAGTAGGCAGTTAAATAAAGGGATCCTATGGAATTTGGAATTGTGTAATCGTACCTTAATGATCGTGATTTAACACAAATATATGAAACTATCGAACACATATATGAAATTATACGACCCACATTTTACCATACATATATAGGATTTTAGATTTACAAAATACATATATATTTCTTTAAATAACATATTTAAACATGTATGTCACATAAATATGGAAATATAGAACCTATATGCACACATATACCACATTCATATGCAAACATTGGACTGATTATTTGCCAAAGAAATTGCGAAACTGTATTCCACAAAAACGATTATCGTCTATCGAATCAGCCATTTATACACGTATACATAACAATACAGAAAGATCTCAGCGCTTATGCACAAAATGTCATATTAAAGATACTGAAGACAAATTCCATTTTATTATGATATAGCCAGCCTTCGATTCACTGTTATTTTTTTTTAACAAAGAGTACTTTTATAAAAAAAACAAGTATGTTTAAATTTGTTGAATTAATGGGAACTTAAAACAACAACATAACAAAATTAATATGTGGAGCATGAACACATTTTCCAACAACTCTACGCTTGGCTATAGTTGTTCAAATATTTATTGATATTAATTCCTCTCCATCACAAATTTTTCATTCCTACTTTTATTTTATAACATTTTAATAACTATATTTTGTGTATGGTTTTTATCATTTTTAGTTGTTAGTCGAACAAAACTGTTAATAACTCGTTTCAACTATTGTATAACTTTGTTTATAACTGTACAATGTTAACGGTTTTCATCCTTCAATATTCTATACAAGTTCATAGTGAATTCATTTGTATGAATCATTTATAAATTGTTGTCTGTGGAGGAAAACTCTAATAGTGTAGTTGCATATTTGGTAATTTGTAGAAACTTTTTGTCGACATTAATATTTAAATTCCATTGGTTAATCATCGTTTTATATTAGTTTACTAAAAGTTAATAGTATATATTACATTTTGTTTGTGAAAAAAATGAAAGAATATTATTATGGTATTGGTGATAATCTATGTGCGATCAAGATTATATTAAACAAATGAAAATGTATTCACGTTGGCATACGGGTATGTAGATATATGTGTTAAACTTTTTGTTAATCACGGAACACAAACCACACTTTATGTCTGTCTGTCTGTCCGTCCGTCTGTCTTACATCGCCCTTAATGTATGTCACATTAACATCATACTCATTTACTTGAAACCGTGTGTCAAATACCAGTCGGGTAGATTGTAAAAGTAAAAGAATGATCCCGTCGAGACTCATACTTAAGGCATTGAATTTTAGACGCTGAAACGACCACAGCGGCTATAACGACTATAATGACTGAAACAACCATAGCGGCTGAAACCACCACAGCGACTGAAACCACCACAGCGGCTGAAACCACCACAGCGGCTGAAACCACCACAGCGACTGAAACCACCACAGCGGCTGAAACCACCACAGCGGCTGAAACCACCACAGCGGCTGAAACCACAACAGCGGCTGAACCCACCACAGCGGCTGAGCCCACCACAGCGGCTGAAACCACCACAGCGGCTGAAACCACCACAGCGGCTGCAACCACCACAGCGGCTGAAACCACCATAGTGACTGAAACCACCACAGCGGCTGAAACCACCACAGCAGCTGAAACCACTACAGCGGCTGAAACCACCACAGCGGCTGAAACCACCACAGCGACTGAAACCACCACAGCGGTTGAAACCACCACAGCTGCTGAAACCACCACAGTGGCTGAAACCACCACAGCGGCTGAAACCACCACAGTGGCTGAAACCACCACAGTGGCTGAAACCACCACAGCGGCTGAAACCACCCGAGGCTGTAACCACCACAGCAACTGAAACCACCACAGCGGCTGAAACCACCACAGCGGCTGAAACCACCACAGCGGCTGAAACCAACTCAGCGACTGAAACCACCACAGCGGCTGACACCACCACAGCGGCTGAAAACACCACAGCGGCTGAAACCACCACAGCGGCTGAAACCACCAAAGCCGCTGAAACCACCACAGCGGCTGAAACCACCACAGCGGCTGAAAGCACCACAGCAGCTGAAACCACCACAGCGGCTGAAACCACCACAGCGGCTGAAACCACCACAGCGGCTGAAACAACCACAGCGACTGAAACCATCACAGCGGCTGAAACCACCACAGCGGCTGAAACAACCACAGCGTCTGAAACCACCCCAGGGGCTGAAACCACCACAGCAGCTGAAACCACCACAGCTGCTGAAACAACCACAGCGGCTAAAACCACCACAGCGGCTGAAACCACCACAGTGGCTGAAATCACCAAAGCGACTGAAACCACCACAGTGGCTGAAACCACCACAGCGGCTGAAACCACCACAGCGGCTGAAACCACCACAGCGGCTGTAACAACCACAGCAACTGAAACCACCACATCGGCTGAAACCACCACAGCGACTGAAACCACCACAGCGGCTGAAACCACCACAGCGGCTGAAACCACCACAGCTGCTGAAACCACCACAGCAACTGAAACCACCACAGCGGCTGAAACCACCACAGTGGCTGAAACCACCAAAGCGGCTGAAACCACCACAGCGGCTGAAACCACCACAGCGGCTGAAACAACCAGAGCGGCTGAAACAACCCCAGCGTCTGAAACAACCACAGCGGCTGAAACCACCACAGCGGCTGAAACCATCACAGCGGCTGAAACCACCACAGCGGCTGAAACAACCACAGCGTCTGAAACCACCCCAGGGGCTGAAACCACCACAGCAGCTGAAACCACCACAGCTGCTGAAACAACCACAGCGGCTAAAACCACCACAGCGGCTGAAACCACCACAGTGGCTGAAATCACCAAAGCGACTGAAACCACCACAGTGGCTGAAACCACCACAGCGGCTGAAACCACCACAGCGGCTGAAACCACCACAGCGGCTGTAACAACCACAGCAACTGAAACCACCACATCGGCTGAAACCACCACAGTGGCTGAAACCACCAAAGCGGCTGAAACCACCACAGCGGCTGAAACCACCACAGCGGCTGAAACAACCAGAGCGGCTGAAACAACCCCAGCGTCTGAAACAACCACAGCGGCTGAAACCACCACAGCGGCTGAAACCACCACAGCGGCTGGAACCACCACAGCGGCTGTAACCACCACAGCAACTGAAACCACCACATCGGCTGAAACCACCACAGCGACTGAAACCACCACAGCGGCTGAAACCACCACAGCGGCTGAAACCACCACAGTGGCTGAAACCACCACAGCTGCTGAAACCACAACAGCGGCTGAAACCACCACAGCGGCTGAAACCACCACAGCTGCTGAAACCACCACAGCGACTGAAACCACCACAGCAACTGAAACCACCACAAAAGCACTTAATACAGAATCGATTTCAAAATATGTATACATTGGCGTTGGAGTTGGCGTCGCAGTTACGTTGGGAACTATTGCTATAGTAGCCTCAGGAATATGTGTTTTCAGGCGGTATGTGCCATTAAAGTTTTTGCAATGTTTCGTCCGAAACTCAATTTTTGAACACCTATGTTATAATAAATTTATGCAACTGTAGCGAGAGCATGTTATGCTTACATTTACATCATTATGAAACCTATTTAATGTATATTTATAATGGTTTACTACATTATGCGTTAAATACAAATACTATTTAATACATTTATAATCAACTTGTACAAGTAACCCACTTCTTCAATTTTAATAGTTTCACAAATTTCTTGTCTACGCGTTTGACATTATTTATTTTCAATTCAGGTGTAAAACATCCCACTCATTTGTGGCAGAAACTCATGTATACGAAGACACAACATACGTGGTAAGTTTGTTCCTGGAGCATGTCGAGAGCCCACAAAATGATTAAGAGCACGAATACGAACAGAATTGTCTAAATGCGAGTATACGATAATCAAAAATACTATATATATAACAAAATGCTATTAGAAAAATGAATGTAAAGAATAAGACTGATTGAATCGGGGAAAGTCTGGCAATATTGACGTCGAAGCGCAGTTGATCATCCTAAGGGATATTAAATAATAATACATCTCTGATTTTACTTCTTTATCAAAACGATGGACAAAATATATAAACTACATGTTGACGTCTTTTGACAGCACCTTTTTAATAACTATGTAAATGTTTTTTCCATTGTTTTGATCAAGGCATATTGCGGAAAAGTTAAATTAAAGGAGTAGAATCAGAGATTTAATATTGACATCGTTCGTGACGTGTCCTCGACGGATATTGTAGAACGAAGGTATTTATTTCCATATATTCTTAAAAGAAATATTTAATTATCAGTTACATCTGCAAGTAATGTATACAGTGAACAAATTATTTCTTTGATAAGTGTCACTCTACAAATATTGCTTTCGACAAGAATTAAAACATAATGGCAGGTTTATTTCCTGAATATTAAAATCACAACCCCTTTATTCCTTATATTCTGCATACATTTCTATATTTTGACGCGAAAAGTTCATGATTGTTTATATTTCATTGTATTTACATATATATGTATGCACATTTATTTGGTAAGATACAAAAAACTATAATTTGTATCCACATATCCGCAACTGACTTTGAAGTTTTGACGGCGCAACTGACTTTGAAGTTTTGACACACATATTTATGTTGATTGATATTGTCCCTGTTTTCCACAGGGTTGATGTTTGTGGCTATTCCAGATAGTTGGTTGAATAATATTTTTTACCAGGGGTTTAACATGTCAAAAATGCCAATAATATTTTAATTAAATTGTAAAAAGTCTTAAAATGTTCAAAATAAATGTCTAAATGATAGTAGATTATGATGGGAACAATTCAAAACCACTTATGATTATATTAATTAGTCCACTGCTACTTTAAAGGTCCAAATAAACACAAAGTCCCAACTTGAAATTCCCGAAAGCGTGTAACTGTATCAAAATTATGACAATGATATTATGTTTACAATGCAAGGGCTGTTTTCCATTCTAAGAAATATGTTTATATGTGAACAGTTACAAACTGTTATCCCGGTCTTATACATTTTAGTTACTTTTAAATGTATAATTCAACATATGTTTTGTTTTTCAAGGACAACAGTACGCAATATACTACTTTAAAGGATGTGAATAGATCACCATATGAACTCGCCACAAGCATCGGTGGCCTTAACGCTAACGCCGCAGCGGTGGACGAACACGTATATGCAGCAATCAATGAAAACGATGTTTAAAACATGTGTGTAAATTGTGTGACTATGTGACAGACTCGACCATGATGTTCAAAATGAAAAGGAAGACTCATTAAAATAGCAATTATCAACGCACACAACACAGTAGTTCCTGAGTCACAAGCCACAGTTCCTTGACATCATAAAGACGAACCCTTTCCAAATTCAAAATTAAATCCACTCAGCTGAAATCAGAAGAGTAAAATATTTGTCCAACGTGTTTGTTTCCTTGCAGAAATATTTGAAACAAGAGGATTATATGGCATCGCCCTAAATCCGTCCTTACAAGTTGCAGACACTGTCAGGTAAGGAGAGATATCTTCTAGTTGAAATCTTGCGATGCATCTCCATGACGCCATCATATAGTTTAATTGTATGCACAATTGAAAGGAAATAACGATTCTATATGAGAAATAAACCTCGCGACATTATGAGAAAGACAGTGTGCATATGTAAGGAAATACAAGGGTTCTATGCATGATTACAAATTGCAAGCAGTTTAATTTACATAATGATATATATTTATAAATGTGTGTCATGTTCATAACTTGTTCACCATTTTATGTCTATCTCGATAGAATGTGTCCGGCTTCTTATAATGAAAATCACTTTGACATTTTATAAGACTTTCATTTGCAATTGTTACCTAATTTATAGACATAAAGACATACGATTAATTAAATATCCAGGCATATTTGAAGACAACAAACTGGTATACAAATATATAATGTTGATAGATATACGGATATCTTATAAATTAATTTATCTTGCAAATAAATTACTTAAAAATGTAAGATAATACTTGTTTTTTTGTTCTTATGTTACTATGTTATTATTGCATATGTATAAATTTGTATATATAATCTTGTGATAGAGAGAGAATGATAGTGTTGCTATTTTGATCACACATTTTTTAAGAAATGTAGAATATATATAGGTAATATAGGTTGTGTTGCTACTCTATGCTTAATTTATAAATGTCCCTTCTCTATTCTGTATTTGGATTGCGCCCATCACAATAAACTTTTAATGAACCAAATAAAATAAGTAAAGTTATAATAACATCATGAACATTTTTAATATCTATGCATATTATGAATCTCAATACATAGTTTTACTTCTATGGGCTGGAGTTATGTTATGGTTATATGATTCTACAAATAATAAATTGTGCTCAAAACATAAGCATTGTTTACCGTGAAGTACACTCTCTATGATTTTGTGTCAATAAATGTATGTTCGTATTCATGCTGTATGCATATAGGCTTGATGAAAAATAAAGTTCTATTCAGTTCTGTTTACAATTATATGATAGTTTCTTTAAGTAAATTACGATGACAAGTTGTGACTTTAATTGTATATATTAATTACTCATGGTTTCTATTAGATCAGACTTTGCTTGAGCTAAAATTGCGAGCAAAAATAATAAGCAAACACAGGCTGTAACCATGAAACATTTTACTACTGGACCACATACTACACAACTGGAGCCTGTGGGTTAACTAACTTTGATTAAATAGTGTAACGCTCGGTAAAGGATGGCACGGTGCGTTACTCGGAAAGAACACAATCTTTACCGAATGGCATAAAACACGAATTTCAGAAATATACGGTGCATAAAAACAGGGCTGTCCAGTTCGCGCAGTGGTTGGTAAACGCTTTCCTCGCCCTGGCGACACGGGATTCAAGCCCCGCTGCCCTCCTATGCGAGTTTATTTGGTGGTCGCCATACCAGGTGGATTTAACTCCGAATACGCCAGCCCCCGCCTCACAGCACAGGACAACACCCGTATAGTGATTGCCTTTCAGTAAAAAAGAACAAACAACTGAATATTGCAGCTGAAATTCAGAATGATTTTTAATTTTCGTTTGGCGATATAGTGAATTTAGTAGAAGAGCTGGTTCGATTTTCTGAGTATCACATAATGGAGACTAAGGGTTGCAAGCTACGGGAAGAAACTTATACTATACAAATCATTTATACAATACTGTTCAATCATTTGTCTACAATATTATGAATATCTATTCGACAATGTTAACATGATCTTAAATACGAGCATGATTTTTTTATTCTATGTTTAATTTTGTATTGCGATGGCAATATGAACTAAGCTTACGGTTTAAGCACATACAATAACGCGATGCGTTAAAATACTACTTATGCTTACATTATTCTGTATAACACAATGCGGATGTATTAAAATGTAAACCAAAGATCTATTGAAGCATATTTCATTATTATAAAGGCTAAAATTAACCATTAAAGATAAACTCAATTTTCCAATTAATCCAGAAACACAGATTGCCAAAATTGTGTAATTGGTGATTCTGTGGACAATTACCCTATATATCGACACTCGGATTGAGTTCAACAGAGATTAGATTTTAATCAATCAAACAATTAAGTTAACAGTGTGAACGTCAATTTTCCATAATAATGTTTTTGTTCTGCCCGTTTGCTTGTCCATAAGAAAACACGGTTCGACACACATAACATTTTTTTCAAAAGCTGTAATATTTTTATCAAAATAAAAAATATTTTTTGTAGAACGTCGGATATTCCGTTTTGCATACTAAACTAATACTTTCATTAAAAATAAAAATATCTTTTGACGTCATTTGTAATTTGTTTTGTCAATCGGTTCAAACGATTAAGGTATGATTTAAAATGTATAATAATACGATTGTTGGTCTGAAAACGACAATCCAATGGTTCCACATAAATGAGTGTAGAAAAAATAAGCTTATTTTTTTTAGTTACATTTTGTTTTATGGTTATGGCGTTTTTGCAAGTTTGTGAATTTCTGCTTGACGACGTACAGTCAAATTATATTTGGTGGCGGCTTTGGCTGCAAACATACCTCAGGGAAACATTGCAAAACATTGAATAACACTATAATTCAACAATAAGTATACACTTAAAATTTACTAATACATTAGAAAAAATTATATTTAAACAATAGCTGTTGCAAAACACAATTCCCCCTACGGCAGCTATTTTAGTAAAACGGTTGTACTTTGAATGTAAATGTAACAGTGACTTTGACCTTTGACCTAGTAACCATAAACCATATTTGATTGTAGATCTCAATGAGATGCATGCACATGTGAAGTTTAAAGTACATAGGCCCAAGAGTTTTCATTTTATGAGCAAGGTTAAAGTTTTGGGATACACACACAATGACAGACAGACAGGCCAAAAACATAATACTCCGATCCGGGGGCATAAAAATAATCGCATTATCGCGACAATAGGAGGGAGGATCTGATTAAACTTATAGAGAATCTTCCTTTTAAGACAAGTGAACGCGTGCCTGTCAAATACAGGAAAAAACGTCCGACGTATCATTAAACATGACGATAATTAAATCTGGGTCACCGCTTGGGACGGCCAATCCAAAATCATTCGCGCTCATGTCTGATATGCTGTGCTTTCGCAGAAACGCATTGGTAAGGCCGTTAGAGCGCCGTGTCATCGCATAGAACGTCAGGTTGCGGCGATACTTTTGAACATGTTAAAATACATCGGTGCAGCTATACATTTGCAAGGCGCGCTTAATTGGCCTATATGTGATTGGACTTTCACAATACGTGTTATTTAATCAGACGATCAAGAATCTATTAACGTGAAACACGAGTAATTCAAACTTTTTGTTAACTACTTGATAATCTTCTATTCTGTATTAACCATAAAAATAATTCGGAAGCAAAATGCATGCGTGTCTAACTTAATTCACCCTCTGGTGCTCAGCGTTCACATGCATATCTGACTTAATTCATCCTCTTGTACCCAGCGTCAACATGCATGTCTTACTTTATTCACCCTCTGCTACCCAGCGTCTACATGCGTTTCTTACTTAATTCACCATGTGGTGCCCAGCTTCCATTTACCAGGGTGGGTTATAGAAAACTAAAAACACGTGGGGTAATGTATTTTGAAAAGCGCACTAAGAAATTCAGTACATTCCAGTCATCAACACACTTAAGTTATAAAATGGCCAGTTCCGATGTAGAACAGCATTCTGACACGTATTAAGCGATAATTAGGTAAAACTTGCATCCTTCTTAATAATCAAGTCATGACTTGATGGTACTTTCAATTTGTATGTAGACACCTTTTAATGCTTGATGGCACTTACATCGTGCCTGATGATGAATGTCTTTTTACATTCGGCTTCATGGTATCATTCATATGTGTTCGTTAATTGCATGATGGGTAACTTACTATGTGCATATTGGTTTGCGAAATAGGATCAGTGCAAACTGGAATAAACAAATTGAAGCGTTAAATACACTAACGAGATGGCAAGATGTGAGTTTTTTCTAAGCACAAAGAAACATTTAGTTATGCATGATACAATTATGTCAATTGACAGTCGTTCCAAAATGCTACGAACGGCTACTCAAATTTACAGCGTTTAACGGAAACTTTATGTTTTGGTAGAAGTTGCGCCCCTTTGTGTGATATTTGACATTGGATAGTAATTGGTCGTGTTTGTTTTAGGCATAATTCATTCTTATTTTGAAAGGCTAAGTTGATTATCTATTTAAATATGGAAACATTTCAGCACTATCGTATGAATATGTATTTTATAACTTACTATGTTTTGTCTATATTTTACTTTAGATTTTACCTATAACTATTGCTTTACATCTGCAATAATCTACACTTCTATTAAACAAATGTGCGCCGACCAAATCACCCTCCCATAGGGGAGATGCGCTATGTGAGAGGCGACCGATTCTCCGCAACCGCTGCGCGAGCTCCATTGCAAGTTCAACTTTTCGCTGCCAGACTTTGGTTGAAAGACCGCGCCGAGCTTGCCAGACGCGTAACTCCGTATTGAAGGCACGAAAGCCATGTTCAACTTAGCGTCTCGGGGCCTGTTCGCACCGCCGATTACAGGCATGTGACTTCTTCACGCTGGCCGGGTGTGAATGCGGCCTGAATCACTGCGGGCCGCTTCGGCGGCCGAGCCTCTTGCCTTTGGCAAGTGGTTCCTCAAGGTGATTTCCCCCGCTGTTAAGGGCCCTGGCCTTGCTCACGCTGCACAAGCGCCTGGTGTCCTTGCTCTCGAAAACGGCGAGAAATGTCAGTTTCATTTGTTTACTCCCATATAAATATAAAGGAATGCTTTCATTTTCTAACGAGGTTCTACCCTCTCACAGGGACTGTCACCCGTGCCAATACACGGAAATCGCTGCAACCGATGGATTCTCGACCGAGAGCAGGCCTTCGGAAGCCAGCGTTAGGACGAGGCACTACGGCAGCTTTTGCTGGTTCAGCCTGCCCTGTCCGGCATGGCTTCCGCGGTCTAAGGCCGAGACAAACGGCGCCCATGGATCCCGAGCGAGACAGCCCGGCGATCATGCTTCGCGAGCTCGGTAGCCCGACTTTGCCCACGAAACCATCCCTACCATTAGCGAGTCCCTGCTACGCGAGCATCAGCCCAGCGTTCTCGATCTCGGTAGACCGGCTCGAGAGACGAGACCCGCTAGACCATCTCTACTGGACCTTTTAAATGATATTTTTTATTCATTAATGCTAATTGGTTGAAAATTATGACTTTTTAAATTGCAGAAAACTATTGTTTTCTTTTAAACGGGGGGCACAATAGTTTTAGTGGACACGGGAACTAATTTTCAGGTTTCACTATATACCACAGAGATTATATAGACATAAAATGATAAATGTGTGTTTATGTACATTGCAATTATAGTCAGGCAATCAGACTATAGACATCTGAGAAGTACACGAACAGGTCTGTGACAATTGGGGTCATGCTACTTACAAATATGAGATCGATATTCAGTGTGCATCGGTAGGTTAAAGCTACTATATTATTTTACTGTATATTTTATTTGGACAAGGGTATGAGCCACACATCCAACACATGAGCTCTTTTATGTCCTGAATAAAATACAATATACATGTTTATTTTCTGGAGCATCAACTGCAAATTACACATATCATACGCGGTAGTCAATTTCTTGTTTACCCAAGACACCTACTGGTCTACATGGCACAAATAAACGTATTTATTTATATTGAGATTATATAACAAAGGGAAATAATACAGCTTATTCAGTATAAAAGTCAAAATGTTTTGTATATTTTCTCATTTTGTCGAACAGTAATGTATCCAACATACGGAAAATAAATGTGCACTTCCTAGTGTCTAATTTGGTAACTTGCATTTGGTTTAATTGCATTCTGCGTACTGCCTGTTGCTATCTACAGTTGTTTATGACTCTTAATGGCAAAACCGATTATGACTGGCTTCACAGAACAGTCTCATCACGTTTAATAGAATTTAAAAGTGCACATGGCAGTGACATTATTTGTGGAACACACACACAATTCGGATAGTCACCAAGCACGTTGCAACAATCATCAAGTATTAACGAATAGAAAACAAGAATGCTGCAATTGCCATGAATCATATTAAAATAAATATCAGGCATACATATACATTCACCATTAGTGATGTAGTTTTAACCTAAATATTATTCCAAAGGTACAACCAAAGTACCGACCAATGTATGCCCGGTCGGTCCGAGATACACAGATAATTTATCGATACACCCAAATGAAATATTCCCTATGTCGTATAAGCGTTTTTTGCTCAAATTTCGCTCGTGGCATACAACATTGTACGATAAAACCAACCGGAATACCGTACTGAAGAAATATTTCATATTTAATTTATTTCTCAATATTTTATATTCTATTTTTCAAGCCGAAACAATCGAAGATAAAACATAAATTCTATGTTTTACTTTAAAAATTTGCAATTCAAAACGACCAAGTTATTCAAAAAACTACGCTGATATAAAACTACTGGTATTGAATGCACTCTAAAAACTTGCGTCTATGTGACGTGTGATCAATTCTGCACAGACAAGTGTATTGTCTATCACTGAACATGTTTAAAAAAAATAGTTTTTCGACAATGAAAATGAAATATTGTTAGTGTTTAATGCTCTTTGGTTTATTAAATGTTCTAATTCCATATGTTCTAAACGTATGTTATAGTTTTATGTATTAATGGATCTTTTATGTTTTTTAAAACATTTGCATCGTGTAACCCACCTCAAAAACGACCATTTATGTTTACACGAAAACAACTACTGTTGACAACAACATCATATAAATTAATACCTGCTTCTGCGCAGTTTTTAAAATATCTTTGTAGACACACTGCAGGTTTTGGAAACACCTTTCAAATACTATTCAATATCACAGGTGTTAAGCGTGTGTCTATGATATTAATTTGTGAAAACATAATTTTGAATGATAAATAATAATATTTTAACGGAAAATTAACTTTTCTGAAAAAAAATCACTATCAAATATATATATATATATATATATATATATATATATATATATATATATATATATATATATATATATATATATATATATAACAAGGTACACAACTCAAAATCATCCGAAAACGGGGTGCATCGTTTGAATAGCCATAACTTCATCAATTATGCAGCGATTTTCACGATCTCGATCTTATTCAACGCAGAAATGAAAGTATCGATGAAATTAGGATTGAAACCAGATCGTGATGGCATCCTGATTAGTGAACATATTTTAAGTGAGGGCATTCTATATAGGTATGTTGAACAAACTGCTATAACTAGTATTTACAATGCAAATTAAATCGTCTTTCTTTGTAAAAAAAATACTAACACTGGTACATTTCGTAAACAAACAGCTTTTTTACATTTGAAAAGATTGTTAAAAATGTAATAGATTGAAACTAATGTTTTGCTACACAGATGCATAAATGAATAAATAACATAATAACATAATTGTCAGCATGTCCTTCAAATATACAGAGTACCAACATTTTTAAACTACTTTTGAAACCGTTCGGAACCTGAGCACAGCTAAATAGAATATTGTGTCCTCATTGCATTCACATTTATCAGATATTATTGAATCTTAAATAAAGTCATTATTGTTGTTATCTCACTTCCAATATAAAATATATATACTTTTTCATGAAAAATGGCGAACGCATTCAGGGTTCACTTTCTTATAAGAACTAGGCCACTTTTTTCTTTACAGATAAACACAGTCAATGTATGTCAAAAATTAAACTTCGCATATTTTATGTGTTTCTCTTTAATCTTTTTTGCTCGTGCCATTTTGACCTTACTCAAAATAGTAATTATCTCAGAAAAGTAGAACAAAGAAAAGTAGAAACACGATTTTTAAATCTTCAATTACATATTCTATATTGTTTCTTAGGTCTAGGCTGAGCGTTTCGCTGAAAGGACCATCGCACGGTTTTCGAGCGTATGAATTACTAGTCATGTCCATGCTTTCAAGTGTCTTCATAATTTTTAATGTGTTAGATTCTATTCCGTGTCACATTGCATCAACTGTTTGTAGTATTATTAGCAGTTTTGACCGATTTCCAAATGTGTTCTGTTTAAAACTGTGCCCTTGTTAGCCTTCGATCATTATATCCACTAGATCAATGTAAGCATTGCGTCAGTAGATGTTACTCCTTTGTGTCTGTGTTTGATATAGCAGTCATATGATGTATATCTCTCTGTTATAGATGTTTAATACCATAGTGGATATGGCAGTAAAGAACTATAACAAGGTTGCATGGGTTATACATATACTCTGTATTCCATGTAAGTCCTTCAAATTGCGCATTAGACACCATATAACTGTTCCGTGCTTATATGACAATTCATTGTTATTCATTGTTATCAATGCGATTTATTTACTGTTTTGATCAATAATAAAATCAAACAAGAAGCAAATTATTTCGAGTTTTTGTATTCTCGAAAAGCTTACCTTTCTTAAAAAATGTTATTATTACTATTGAGAATGTATTTTAACGTTTATGAAGTATTGAAGATGATTTTACATATCTAAACAAGAAACAAAAACAATCACTTGCAAATTATAATTTCAAATTGTTTTAAAAAATGTAAGATAATTTGTATAAACCACGTTTCGAATTGTATACTGTTAATTTGACAACTAATTGCATTAACAGGCGGCGTAAATGTGATTTTTAAAAATGGCTACTTCATGTATAAGTTCATATATACCAATAGTAAAACCATTTAATTTATCTTGACGGTACATATATTGTGGACTAAATATTTAATATGCTTTGATAGATGATATTATGAAAAAGCAAGACAAATGAAAAACAGGACGAACTTAAGGACGGGCTCTGGGTTGTATATGGATTTTATGTTGTACATAGATTTAGATGTTTTTATATTTTGATATTTTGCCAAAATAATCCTTTCCAGACATAAACATTTAATAAAATAAGGATTTAAGTGTGTTCATTTAATCTATTGACATTTCTATTGTACGACTCGTGTCACGTTTTCGTAAATAAAATAGCTAGATTACAGAAAAAAACACATATGATAAAACATTATATTACAGGGATACAGCAGCATTCGTACACATATGAATATTATATTGAAATTCAAGACACATTAGGAGAGAAATTATTTTAACATCTTTTAGTCTGTTATTGAAGGCAAGTTGATAAGTTTTAAACACACACTTCACACAAATGTATTCAACAGTATCGCTTTAACAAAAGAAATACAAAATGTACGAAACCAGGATTGTGTGTTCACATTTCAGTAACAAATAATGAAAAGCGACTAAAACATAAACTATACATTCAAAAGCAGTTTTAAAACAGATGCAACTATAATCAGGTTTATTTCACTATTACACGTAAGTATATATTGACATTATCCACGGTATTAACGCAAAAGTAAAATCCGTTTAATTTGTTAAATGTTTGTTCTAGGGACCACAACTCTCGAATTGATAATTCTATCTGAGATCTTCCTTCACAAAGGTATAAAAAAAAACGCTTTTTTCAGAACATTATTCGTGACGACTTTTTCTTAAATTTAATTTCATTGAATCTGTCAGTCTTAAAACGGGTACGCACGATTTTTATATGCGTTAAAGTGTAATATATTGATAAAAATATGTTACAATAACACAAAATAGGGAAAAAGTTTATACATTGAATACGAATTTCATAAAATGCTGCAATGACAAATTAGCGACCTGAGCCGATTGACTGACGAAGATAATTCGTACATATTTTCCTACAATAACAGAAGCATTCGTCTTTTTACTAGGGTTGTAGTAAGTGTTCGTGTGCCGTATGAATATATATCGTTGCAGGAAATTAAAATGATCCGTAAAACTAAATTTAGATTCACATCGTACATGCATGATATACATGCTGGCGAATTTGACTGTCAGACATGTTTGATTTTAGAATAAAATATCTGGCTTATTTCGCATTTTTCGAATCATATTCTTCTTTAATGACATAACATATCTTACCGAGATGTATTACTGATGTACCGAGATGTTGTCCTGACCTCGTAACACATGACTTCCGCATTGCACATTCACAGTCTCACTTACGACTGGTGAACGTTTAAAAATGCTTTCCGAATAATGGACTTCTCGATTGTTTGTGTTTATTACATTCGCTTGAAGAATTAGTGAGTCAAGTAATTATATTTTATAAAGATGAAAACATTTCATTATTTCCAAAACTGGCTTACTTAATTAATTCAATCAGTTAGGTATGTCTAAGCATGTGATCTGGTGCGGTTGTTTCTGGTTGCTGAACTGATTTTCATAAAACGAATCATTAACGTTGTTAAATATTTTTTTGTTTTAAGAAACTGTAATATTTTATTTGTTGTGAATGATTTAACCTGAAATATTTTATTCGACTCTACATAAATATACAAAACCAAGCTATATAATTTAATCGTTTACATCATTATTGCGGCTTCTTCCTCATTTAACGACGATGACCTAAATGTCAAACCATATGATGCTTCGTCTCCAAAGCATTTTTTTTAAATATGAGATGTAATCTATACTCGTTTTGATATGATATTATCGCGCATCCGAAAGTTACGTTTCAGGTTGTTCATCTCTACGTAACCATTGAGTAGTTAAAGGATAATGACATGGAACTTATTTCTCTTTTATTGAAAAAAAATTTGAATCGTGATGCTCTGTGGTTAATTTGTAGTTATAATTAAATATTTTAGGAATAATTCTGGTCAGAGTGTGAAGTGTGAAGTTTGAAGCTCATAGAAACCGGTTTAAACCCCCAGGTCCTTATGCGTTTGTTATGTTAGTGTCTAAGACATTTTTATATGTTTCATTGTTCTTAAATTAGTTCTTTGCCATAAGGACCGCATGGTGTAATAAGGTTTCTCTCCTGCTGATGAAGCTGTAGTTACACTTTATGTGCAGTTTAAGTGCTAGTATAATGCTGGTCAAAAGAGTTAATTTGCGTTTGTTCCTCATAAAGTAATTTATGATGATCCGGACAAAATGTATTATTTGAGAAAAGGCTATGTGCTTTCTATCACCATGCTTCGATTTGGTATACGCAACAATAATCGAATTAAACAAAGGTTTAACTGAACATTTAATTAAGCAATTAATTTCGATCCATCGTTTGGTATCGGCCAAGAAAACAGATTCAATTTTGCTTTTCAAAAACAATAGACAAACCATGTCTATCGAGTTTTATTGCCATGCTTGTTACAGAGAACCCTCAATCGTTACATTAAATATACCATGCATTCAATTATATAAGGCATTAGATATTCTACATGATTAAGTGAATGCAAGCGCTGGTTTCTGTTTTATGCGCAATAAAGTACTTCAAACACTTGGCAAAAGACGTACAGCAACTCGAACCTTACAGTCTGGTAACTCGTAATATGAAATTATATGAAACACAAATTTTGCTTTGTGATAGAAAAATCTCTCATTTGCACAACCATGAACATGATATGATATGTAAATATGACCATTACGTATGTTATTGATGTTCAAGGAAGATAACGTTTACAATAAAAATTCTCAAGAATCAAACGTTTCTTATTTCAACAATCAACTTAATTCACAAAAAGAAAACAGGAACGTTTGAAATTATATATCTTGAATTGTGTCATATATAAAACAATTAATATTAATTTATATTTATGATATTTCTTTTGCAACATATGTTTTAAAGCTGCAACAACAAGGACATTTAAAAAAAACGTTTCAAATCAACACAAAGTATATATATTTTAATAGAACTGCATGAATAACATCGATGACACGTTACAAGTTCCACTGTTTAATAATTTCTACGCTTTCTTTTCTTGTCGATTTCAAAAGGTTCTTCGGATGTCGCGGTGGAATTACAACACGGACGAAATTAACCAATCAATTTTACTGCAGCACCCGATTGTATAAACGCTGGTTAAAGTTACCGCTCGGTAACATTCAAACCTTGGTAAGTTTGCGGTTATTCAGGTATAATAACCTTCAAGGTAACTCGATTGTATAAACACGATATACCGCAAAGTAACCTAACCGCGCATAGTGGAATTTAACCACCGGTAACTTTAACCAAAACATTCCGACGATGCATTTTCTAATGACGTAATTTTCGCGCGAGGTGTCCCGCTTATAAACAGCGACATGTATTTTTTTTATCAAATTTATTTACAAATGAATTCAAAATAAAATAAAGTGTAAATTTTAAAAATCATCAAAATGACCAGGGACAAATTGATAATGATGTCGGGATTTGCATCATTTAGCGGAATCCCTGGTGCTTCCAAACTGCAAGAGAGTGCTTACAAAGACGTCTATTCTTCTAGTTGTTCTAGATGTAACATAAAAATTATACATGTTCGTCGTAACATGCTAGACTATTCTTCTAATTTGGCTTATGTTTGCAATAAACTTACTTACTTTCTTGTACAATAAGGGAATTTACCATAGACAAATAAAACATTGTTCAAGTTTAAATATAGCTTTGTATGCAGAAATCTGCAAATGCAACCGAGTTCACAAACGGCTATTATGTGTGTCGTGTTCTGAGAAAACTGGGCATAATGCATGTGCGTAATGTATCGTCCCATATTAGCCTGTGCAGTTCGCACAGGCTAATCAGGGACGACACTTTCCGCTTTGATGACATGTTTTGTTAAAATGAAGTCCCTTCTAAGCAAAAATCAATTTTTGGCGGAAAGTGTCGCCCCTGATTAGCCTGTGCGAACTGCACAGGCTAATATGGGACGACACTTTAAACACATGCATTATGCCCATTTTTCTCAGAACACGACACATTTGATAAACTGCTCCGGTTCATTTAACAGCAGTAATGTACATAGAGTACATGACGTAGCGTGTGACGAAGAAGAAAGTTTATAAAGTTCTCATTTGAATATAATGATATGATGGCATAAGGCTCTTTATTTAACTATGCTAAAATAATTATCAAAGACCCTAGATGCAAACTCATTAATTATTGAAATAAATGGATTATTTATGGATTTTAAAGGATTATTAAAGGTAAGATACTAGTTCGAACGTGTTTTGTTTTTTGTTTGTACTTGTGTTGTTCCCTGTTCTCAGTGAAATGATTTTAACATGGGCGCCTTTGATGCATCGGATCACACACGGCATACCCATAACAGAATATAAGAAACACGTTCTGTACGTCCTTAAATTCGTCGTCCGAAGTCGGAAATCGTATTGCCCTGTAAATTAAGTCAAATAAAGTGTCAGTCGCTGCAATTTGTTGTTTACTCGTCGAAATTGCGAAGGTCGTCGATGGTTAGCTTTTATAATGTCGCACGCCGCGGTTATTTTGTGTAAGTTACCTCTCGGTTACTTGGACTTACCAACCTAGGGAAGCAGTGTATGTTTTAACTGGGTTTTAACCGATCGGTATTACTAACCCAATTTTATACAAACGCTTACCGACCAGTAACCAACATGTTACCGACTTTTAACCGCCATTATGTGGTTAACCGCCGGTTTAACTGTTTATACAATTGGGTGCAGGGGATTTTCTTTCTGAGAAGACACTTCGGTATTAGAAAAATTAGCGCCAAGAGATAAAGCTGATTTCTCAACATAAAACAACGCCAAACTCAATACAATAATTGATGTGAAAAAAGATGGAAATTCTAGTTCTTTTTTATAATCGACATTTAAAATTATAATGAATACATCGTACAAAACGTAGTAATTGTTTAGTCTTTGGTGACCGAATTGTAACAGTTTACATTTTAATTGTCGTAAGTACTCACTAATTTTGTGTTGTCAATTAAAAAAGTACTTCCTATTTTTAAAGAGATCCTTTTCTCTTCTGGTTTCAAAGCCTTTTAAAAATCGCACCCATGCCTTTTCTTGTATCATATGTGGGACTGTAACATTGAAGTGCATGTCATTGAAGGCCAAATTGAAAACATGATGGTTGTGGTTCGGTTATTGAGCTATTGTTTTTTTTTGCGGAATTTCATAGTAGAAACTTTGTTTTCAGAAAGTTACTGCATTTAAGCCAAAATGGATTTCCTAATATGTCAGAAATACCCTTTTGATTCTAATTCTCAAAAGAATACATATTGTTCATATACTAGAAATATTCACCTTGCCCTTGACATTAGGGGCCTAAAAAGCAATCCTTGGCCTGCATAAAAGCTACCTAAATACACACTATCTAAAATATACCTTCAGTACAATTCAAGGCATTACATGGAAATCTTTTTTTCTGTTTTTAATAACCATGATCTTAACCCGACTTGCCCCAAATGTAATCCCACGCAACGACTTCATGTAGACATCCAAGGAATACAATATCAGAACAATACCTCTATCCTTAATGAAGTTATCGCGAATAATCGATTGCTCTTGTAACAGTTCCTGTCCTTAACATAAAAAACGAAGTCGAGTATGCGGTATCGGTTACGTTATTTATTAATCCATAAACCCGTTGCAACCGTTGCAAGCGTTGCTACCGATTCTCTGCAAGAGAATAATTAACATAACGAAAAAATACAATCAAAATCTTCCAAATATAGAACCATGTTTAAGCATGTCATTATCATGCACTGAAATGATAAATCTAAATGGCTAACGATAATATGTTATATTTTAAAACAGTGTTATATAAAGGAGCTATAAATAACATCTTTTTACAACCTTATTGTAATTACATTTAATACAAAAACTATACTATTCACCGATAATTGGTTTCTCGTTTTTAAACAGGTAACTGTATTCTTGTTTATGTTACAAAATATATGACGTAGACGCAATAAAACGTTTAATATGATGTCGCGCAAAATTGGACGTGGGAAAATAAATGAAGTTAACGTCTTTTACAGCGCTTTTTAAGCAACGTTTAAGATTTCTTTGATCCGACATGTCCGAATGCAACGCAAAGCCATATCACCATGCAAGCTTGCAATAACAAAAATATATCAAGTTCGGACACTTCAGATACCTGCATTTCTAATCATAAAACGGGACATAGTTCCGCTATAGTATTGGTCATGAGTTGGGAACTTGTTAAGTGTCCGTACTTAATGACCCCAAACACATGTAAACAGTTTTAACTGAATAGCAGTAGTAAATAGTGTCTCGATTAAGATAAACAGATTTGCGAATGTGCTGCTAATTACCGACATACGAATACTGCATTATGCCTTCTACCGCAATAAGGTCAGCTATCAAGATAGGGGTCATGTAAAACGGGAAAACTGATTCGACTGATTTTGCGTACTTAGTCGTTGCCTGTCATGTCGCATGTTATCATCGATCCATGAAAACACTGAAAACAAACAATAGGCCATTCTTAGTACTACCATATGACCTATCTTTTACTTTTAAATAGTACATTCCGACTAATTTTTCCTCAAATTGAAAAGATTATTTTTTTTAGTACAGATGAACTTTTTGATGGGAAAGGTGAATTGCTCTGGATGAGCTATAACCAAACCACACACAGTTTAATATGTCTTCTGCTGCAAGAGAAATACTATGTTTTGTTACTTAAGTTTGACTTTAATTATTCTGCAAATCTCTTAATACAGTATTATACATCGCATTTGCATTTAAATCCGTTTCCAAGAGTATAAGATAGTTAATCGCACTGGTTTGAAACTTGTAATATTTTCATTCCTTGAAATATTACATGAAAAAAACCCAGTTTGAATCGTTACAGAAAGCCATCTCAAATCACCAATGAATAGTTTTATGTTTGTGCTTTGCGCATTAAGAAATATATGAACAATGCTATTTTCTTCAATTTTAGATCATTTTTCGTTTTTAACAGATTAGTAAAATCGACTTCTTCTCTGTTTCCATAATACCAAAAGAAAATGTGCATGTTGCGTTCTTCGTGAAATTTAAGACAATAAAAAATGCATGAAATTCGTTTTTAAAGACACAATTGTTTTCTACATTTAGACAATGTGAACAATATCTGAGAGCATGTTCTATACAAATATGTCGTCCAGTTTAAATAAAAAACTTGTGGTTGGAACATCTAAACTTTGCAATTGTTTTTCTATAGTAGAATGGTATTTGAAGCAAAATGTAGTTTTCTGGTTCAAGCAATGATTGATAGATACTATATGTTTCACATCTACATGAGTCGAATAAACTCCCTGACCATTTATGCTTGTTACAATACATAAAGCGATCGTTAAAAAGTTGTAAAAATACGTCAACATTACCAACATCCTAATGAACCAAGATATAACCCAAACCATAATTAAATAACATATTTTTAACAGAATAGCCCAATTGGTCTTTCCGTTTTCATCCTGGCGTTTTAACATATTATAACATATTTTTGGGGTTTCTTTGGAATGACATGTCAATAAGTTTACACCAGTATTTAACACACTTAAAATGATTTTCTAAACATAATTCTAATCTACCCACCTACCATGGAGCCATACAATTGTTGGTTGACCTATTTAAAGCACGAAAATCTTTGCAAAAATTAGCCTGGATCTGTTCTTTATTTTTTAGAATAGGTATGGCCCCAAATTTCCGCCACATATGTAAGGATTTGCTATACCATTGGGTCAAAAGTTTGAAATACTCTTGAAGGTCACATTTTCCAAAAAAGCCTTGGTAGCTTTTTATCGCATTTATGGATTTTTTGCTTGTAGCCTTGGACCAACTTAATTAAGGAGTAAACAGTAAACCCATGTATTTGTAGACTGATGTAACATTTACAGGATTTTCATTATATAACCAACTTTTATATGACCGCAATGGGCCCCCATTTCTGAATAGAATTACTTCGGTTTTCTTTTCATTTACAGTCACGCCACTTATTTTGCAAAAATCAAAAATGCTATTCAATTGACGCTGTAGTTCAATAGCGGTTTCATAGCAATTCGCAACATTATCCGCAAATAATATACACTGTATTTTTGGAATATCTTCAGTTATGAAAAGTCCTTGATGGCACTGGTCACGTAGGTAAAGGGATAAATCAGTTATGAATAAGTTACAAATGATCGTGCTAGTTACGTCCCATTGCCTTGTACCAATGTTACACTTAAATTCAGTAGTGACATTGTTATTTATGACACGCACGCGACTCCGCAAATATGAGTACATAGAGACAATGACCTTATATAGTTTTCCTTTAAAACCTTTTTTCTTCATTATATCAAATAGTTTATTGTGCAATATCCCATCATAGGCTTTTTGAAAATCAACGTTTAAGACATAAAACCTTCTTCCTGGTTTAGTTTTATATTTTTGAATCATGCTTTGTACGACGAATATGTTTTCGATTGTAGAATAACCTTTACAATAACTGATTGCGACTAGTCTAATTTACCAAATTCTTCGGACCAAGTACACAGTCGTGAATTTACATTATTTTCAAATATTGCATATAAAACATTTATCAATAAAATACTTCTAAAATTTGTCGGGTCTAGTTTAGAACCGCATTTCTGTAAGGGAACAATAATGCTTTCGCCCCACATGTCAGGAAATACTCCTGTATTTAGCATGTGATTAGAAAGCGATCAAAATATGGGACATAAAACATTATCGGTGTTTTTATAAAACTCTGCACCTATACCATCAAACCCCTGCGGTCTTCCCTTTTTTTTAAAGTTTAATACTAAATTCATATATAATTTCTTCGTGTGTTGTAGGGCATTTTAGAAGTAAATCATATTCAGGAAAAGCAGCTTCTTCAGAAGTTCTATTTAAGAGCATATTTTCTCGAAATAATAATTGATTAAAATAATTAAGCCAATCACTTTGTTTGATTTGTTGCTGATAACTAGAATGTGAAGTTGCACTTTTAATTGTTTGCCAAAATAAATTTGGATTACTACTTGCTTGGGGCATAGCCTATTTCTCATATTAAGTTGGAAGTAATCCTACTTGATTTTACATATAACTTAAAAAAATCTTTTTTTAGGTAGGTATGCAAATCTTCCCTTGCGTTTGTGAAACTAAACTTTCTTAAATCTACATTAATTTGATGTAAAATTTCATCCTAATACATGCTATACATATAAACAAAAGTATCCCTTAGCGAATCATTCCATTTAAATTAATCGAATTAAATATGACCTTCAGTGTGTTATTATCAATGCAATGAAAAGAAGATGAATTGACATTCGTGTTAATATTTTTCTATGAAAAATCATAGTAGCGCAAATAGGGAAATGGTCGGATAAGTCGATGGATAGAATATTCAACTGCGTAACAAATGGAATTAAATCAGTTGAAATAATGTGATTATCAACTTAACTAACTCCATTTTGTTTAATGCATGTAAACTCACCATCTTGGTCAACGGTAACACGCCCATTAAGTATATTAATTCCATGTGCGCAGAATAATTCTAGTAACGTATCCCCGAATGAATCATAAATTGTATCCTTATTATTTCTAGGCAGCTCAAAAAATCCATATCGTTGTCAACCTCTGAATTAAAAAAAAGTCAACGTTATCTGCAGGAATGTAGTCAAGCATAGTTTTAGTTCTTGCATTTAGATCACCTGTCCGATAAAAGAGACAATAGGGATACTTATTATATACCTGTTGAATGCTTTTAACAAAATACAGGTTGTATCAATCGTTGAAATAAAAAATCCCGTATTACGCTACTCGCTGTTTCCAATTCCGTATTACCATACTACTATTTTTAGACTACTTTTTTTGACACATTTAATGACGTCACATTATGCGCACCGAATATAGGAAACCCCCCTTGTTAAATCTTCGACCCATTTAATGACGTCACACTACGCGTAGCGAAAATAGGAAAGCCCCCTGTGTAGTATTATTAGATACGTCGTCTGCAGTTTGACCAGAGAGTAAATATGGCCGAATTTTCGACCATGGACATAGCGGAATGGTCATCGATCGGTTTATTTGACTTAATTGACGATAGTTTTTTTGAAAATGAACTATTTGAAACGGCTGTTCATAATTCTGGAGAGAATGAAAATGTCAGTAGCACTGAAAATACTGAAACAAGTGCAGTGTCCACTCTTTTAGAAGCAGGTGTCCAGCTGCCCAATGAAAGTAAGTCTGATCTGCATCAAAATATAGATTTAAGTTCACAAGACCAAAGAAATCAAATGGAACAGATGAATTTAAATAGTCATGCTCAAGGTGAAACACGTAAACAACCAACATGTGTACATGTAACAGAAGATGAAAAGACAAATTTTGTTCAAAGTATGAAAAATGTGAACACTAGCCGCAAAACTGAATTATGTATGCGCCATTTCCAACGCTGGCTATCAGAACCACCACGCAATGAAACAAGATCTGTCTGTGACATCATGACCACTGAACTTGACAACTACATAGGTTCATTCCTCCTGTCCATCCGTAAAGCCGACGGGTCTGAGTATGAGCCTGACACACTCACAAGCTACCATCGAGGCATTGACCGGTTTGTAAAAGAAATTCATATTTATACACCAAAAACATAGTAGAATAAAGTGCTCAGTGTATAAACAATCAACATTGAATCGAAATAGTATTTCAGTGATGATCATGCAATGTTGTTGTAGTACTGTATTACTCACTGCTGTAGAGATAGTTTTAACCTATATATTTAAGATTGAGTCCATCGAAAGCCTAAGGCTTATATAAACACTCTCGAGTCCATTTTCTGGGCTTAGAACCATTACTATGTGTCTTTGTGAGAGATCTTAAGAACGCTTGCACGATGGTGATCGAACCCATCACCTCCCAGTGGCTAGACGGACACCCTATCCATAAAACATTAAAACATGTCGACCTTGCTGTTGAGTTAATTTACTACATCCAACATAAAGTGATTAAATTAAAATATTTAAACAGCATGAAATGTTATAGCTGTGTAATTATGCTTTATAGTTGTTATGTTAACCTGATTGGTTATTGCACACATCTATGAAAATAAAATTTAATTAAGTGGCAAATAAATGTATAAAAGTTATTAAACAAAACAATATGTAAATTGAATGTTAACCGCACAATGATATTAAGGGTTTAAAAAAAATAATATCTCGAACAAAATGTAAATAATGCCCATAATTTTCAAATTATATCCAGTTAAAAAAAAAATCAAATAATTCTGTACATGGGTCAAGTTTAAAAAATAAAAGAATGAAAATCAATTGTTTAAATGTGATTTTTTCCAGATATTTAAGGGAAAATAAATATTCCCACAGCATTTTGGATGACAGAGAGTTTGAAACTTCTCGAAAGGTTTTGGCTTCCAAAAGAAAGGAACTGAAGCAAAAAGGAAAAGGAAACAGGCCCCATGCTGCTGAAGCCATTACCTCTGAAGAAAGAGGGATTTTAAAACAAAAAGCAGTAATTGGACTTCAAAGCCCAAGACAGCTGTTGAATCAAGTTTGGCTAAATAATTCAACATTGTTCGGCATTCGTGGTGGAACCGAAAGTCACAACCTTAGATGGGGCGACATCAAACTGAAAAAAACTGATCAAGGAAGAGAATACCTTGAATACAATGAACGGTTGACCAAAACACGTACATCGGAAACCAAGTCGAATCAAAGGGCCTTTCCACCTAAGCAGTTTGCTCATACCAACAAAGATTCATGCCCTGTTGAAGCGTACAAGGAGTTTGCTCATCACAGACCGAAAGAAGCTCTGCGTGATGATGCCCCTTTCTACTTGTGTATAAACTATAGTCGACATGATGGGTCCAACAAGTGGTATAAATGTCAGCCCATGGGTGAAAACTCCTTGAGGTCAATAATGAGAACGATGGCCGAGAGGGGCGATCTCATAGGTCGGAAGACAAATCACAGTGCCCAAAAAACAACCTGTACGACTCTCTTGCATAATGGGGTTGCTCCAACAACAATTCAACAGCTAACTGGACACAAAAATGTGCAAAGTGTTAACAATTACGCAAAGGCTTCTCTCGAAATGCAAGCAGCCATGTCCGACATATTATCAGAAAATCCTGACCAACAACAAATTATGCAACTTAACCCTAGGCCTACCTATGGTTCTGTCATCCCGGCATCGGTGCGAAACACATCTATGTCAAGCAGCAACAAAAACACATCCAACGCCGCCATTGATGATTCCCACGATAACACAAATCTCCAAGGTGCACAATTATTCCGGTGTAACGTAACCATCAACAACTACTATGCACACTCTCCATCGAAAAAACGCAAGAGAATATGCATAGTAGAAAGTGACAGCGATTAACTGTTGGTGAATTATAAATCCAGCTGGTAAATCCAACAACATGTGCTTTCAACACGCGAAGATTAAAACCTGTGTGTCCCCTGTTCAAATGTGTACACGTTAGACTAATTTGCATAAACTGTATTCATGCGCGTGTTATATAAACTACGGCGTTCCGTTTGTATCATTGTGTTGTATGTTTTGTTAAAGCAAAAAATACAATTGTTAACTGTTTTCGTTAGTTGCTGTATATAATAAATGGAATATTACGCTAGTCAATTGTTCCAAGAGTTTGTATTCAGTCTCGTGGCTTGTGCAATTTCGCATCACACTCGAGGCTCCGCCTCTCGTGTGATACGTCATCACACAAGCCACTCGACTGAATACAAACTCTTGGAACAATTGCCTAGCGTAATATTCCGTATATATTTATTTTAAATTATAGCAAAACGTCGATATAGGTTATTCCGTTTGTATCATCTCTCTGTTCATATATCGGTATTTAAGAATTCCATAGACAAGTAAAAACACAAACGGACGTGGTGCAGACTGAGCTGCCTATGCATTCATATTGATAATTATTCATACGTGTGTATAGGTGACAAATATATATAGTACATCTCTTATGATTGTATTTTTCTGACACATTATTTAACCCCTTTGTGGTTAACGATAATGCTTGTTTTTATAATGTTGTTCAGTACACTATCGTACACTCTTTATAGGACTAGGCCCAACATAATGACGGAGTTTTCTTTTACCGTTACCAGCTAAATAATTTAAATGTTTAGCATTAATTTTTTTTATTGTATTTATTTAATTCTTATTTCGACAACTCTGAAAGTCCGAATAGTCGTTTCTACATAATTTCACGACCCTCACATTCGCTTCTACAACATTTCTACATCCGGACATTGGTTCCTTCAATTAAAGACAATACCTTCATTGTATACCTTACATATATATATAGTAATAGGCCACTCCTTTAAAACTCATTTCCAACATGGAACTTCTAACGAACGAACGAACGAACGATCAGCATGTGATATGCTTCGAGAGTCACTCGTACGCCTAGAAACACACTTCTATGTCTACAATTCAGTTTAAAGAGGCCTTTTAACAGATTTTGGCATGTATTGAAGTTTGACATTAAATGCTTTATATTGATAAACGTAAACATTAAATCTAAAATGCATCAGTACAAAGCAAGAATAAAAGTTAAAACAAAAGAAAAAAAGTAACCCTCAACTGGGCTCGAACAACTGACCCCTGCACCCGATTGTATAAACGCTGGTTAAAGTTACCGCTCGGTAGCATTCAAACCTTGGTAAGTTTGCTGTTATTCAGGTATAGTAACCTTCAAGGTTATTCGATTGTATAAACACGATATACCGCAAAGTAACCTAACCGCGCATAGTGGAATTTAACCACCGGTAACTTTAACCAAAACATTCCCACAATGCATTTTCTAATGACGTAATTTTCGCGCGAAGTGTCACGCTTATAAACAGCGACATGTATTTTTTTTATCAAATTCATTTACAAATGAATTCACAATAAAATAAAGTGTTAATTTTTACTATGAGTTCATCAAAATGACCAGGGACAAAGTGATTATGATGTCGGGATTTGCATCATTTAGCGGAGTCCCTGGTGCTTCCAAACTGCAAGAGAGTGCTTTCAAAGACGTGTATTCTTCTATTTGTTTAGATGTAACATAAAAATTAAACATGGTCGTCGTAACATGCTAGAATATTCTTTTAATTTGGCTTATGTTTACAATAAACTTACTTACTTTCTTGTACAATAAGGGAATTTACCATAGACAAATAAAACATTGTTCAAGTTTAAATATATGTTTGTATGCAGAAATCTGCAAATGCAACCGAGTTCACCAACGGCTATTATTTGTGTCGTGTTCTTAGAAAACTGGGCATAATGCATGAGCGTAAAGTGTCGTCCCAGATTAGCTTGTTAAGTTCGCACAGGCTAATCAGGGACGACACTTTCGGCCAAAAATTAATTTTTGCTAAGAAGGGACTTCATTTTAACAAAAAATGTCATAAAAGCAGAAAGTGTCGTCCCTGATTAGCCTGTGCGAACTGCACAGGCTAATATGGGACGACACTTTAAGCACATGCATTATGCCCATTTTTTCTCAGAACACGACACATTTGATAAACTGCTCCGGTTCATTTTAACAGCAGTATTGCACATAGAGTACATGACGTAGCGCGCGACGAAGAAGAAAGTTTATTGAGTTCTCATTTGAATATAATGATATGATGGCATAAGGGTCTTTATTTAACTATGCTAAAATAATTATCAAAGACCCTAGATGCAAACTCGTCAATTATTGAAATAAATGGATTATTTATGGATTTTAAAGGATTATTAAAGGTAAGATACTACATTGTAGTTCGAACGTGTTTTGTTTTTTGTTTGTACTTTTGTTGTTCCCTTATCTCGGAGAAATGATTTTAACATGGGCGCCATTGATGCATCGGATCACACACGGCATACCCATAACAGAATATAAGAAACACGTTCTGTGCGTCCTTAAATTCGTCGTCCGAAGTCGGAAATCAATACTTGCCCTGTAAATTAAGTCAAATAAAGTGTCAGTCGCTGCAATTTGTTGTTTACTCATCGAAATTGTGAAGGTCGTCGATGGTTAGCTTTTATAATGTCGCGCGCCGCGGCCATTTTGTGTAAGTTTCCTCTCGGTTACTTGTACTTACCCACCTAGGGAAGCAGTGTATGTTTTAACTGGGTTTTAACCGATCGGTATAACTAACCAAATTTTATACAAACGCTTACCGACCAGTAACCAACATATTACCGTTTTTTAACCGCCGGTATGTGGTTAACCGCCGGTTTAACTGTTTATACAATCGGGTGCTGGAGTAAAAGTCTATCGCTTACATCACTCGACCATCCGTGCTCATACTATGAATGATGTATTTTATACTTCAGATAAGCAATCCTCGTAGTATCACAACACATAATGACAACAACATAACTCTCCAAATAATTCAATCGTTTTGCGTTGCAACGCTTAATAATTTTCAGGTTTTTAAATCGTCAAAAGATGCATATAATGGATATTTTAGAGCATAATAAATGCTCAGTATTACTGTTTCCTCCCAAAAATCAAAACTACATCGAATTTTTGCGAATCTGTTTTAATTTTGTCAATTGACCAAAACGTTAAAAGGCCCCTTTAAGTAGCCCCAATTTCCACAAGGTGTCGCTAATTACAGATATCATACTAAGTCGATATATTTTTAACGTCATCATGCTCATGCTCACGAAAAATTTGAACTGAGTGCATACAAATATGATTAAAATATGAAAAATAGCGTACTATTTAAATAAGGACACAATTAATATACCGGTTAAACATAGCCCAGAGTGTCATATTCATTTAGATAAAATGTGATGATAATGACCAGGATAGAAATTAAGAACCAATGTCCGGCTTGTCAAAATAATGAAGGGATTATTGTCTGGATTGTCAAATAACTAGCGAACGATTGTCCGTGTTGCCAAAACTACGAAGGAACGAACGTCCATCTGTTTCAATATTAGCGTAGGAACGAATCTCCGTCATTCACTTAATAATTATGATCAAACTGGCTTATTTCTTGACAGCATTTAGTTCCTGACAATCTGTAAGGACAAATTACTTTCAGTTTGAGTAAATGGCGTTAAATTAGTCATAGAAATGCTTTCGCAATACTTCTTCCAGGAGAAAGCATGTAGGTATCATAAATTGTGTGTGTAGACCAGACATCTGATACGCGTGGTTTATGACAACGTATTTGACGGCACAGTATCTGACCACAACGGGTAATGGGGTTTTGCTTAACACAGGGGCAATGTAACCACAGATCAATCAATAAACAAGATTATTGATCGATCTTTGATTAAACACCGCGATAAAAATGCTCAAACGAAGAGTGTCAAACTGTGTGCAAACATTGAATCAACCACGTATTTTACTCAAGAACATTTATTTAATGCATAAACACTTAAAATAAGAAGTATATATTACTGCTTATTCTGATATTGTCATCTTGTGGTGAGAATATCATTACGTCGCCGAATTCTGCTAGTCACGTGACCTCGCCCTCTGTTATTGTCTATTAGTGATTCTTTAACTTTCATCTATGATAGTAAATGAGAAAATATGTTTTCAATAAACTTGAACATACAATTGATTTATAAACAATAAACCTACAAAAATAAAAGTACGATAATAATGTTACTTTCTAGGGACTTGACATTATTATTATAATTATTATTATTATTATTAGTATTATTATTATTATTATTATTATTATTATCATAATAATAACTATTATTTCTATAATTATTATTATCATTATTATTATTATCATTATTATTATTATCATTATCATTATTATCATTATCATTATTGTTCTATTATTATAATTTTAATTAAGACAATATTTTTTTTTACAACCTGGGTTGGAACCAATGACCTATATTATCAAAAGGTATCGCTTAACAGACTTCAACATCCGAACTGTTAATAACATTTAGCATTTTATATTTTATATAAATAATCCATGTATTTTCACAAAAGACAGCAAACAATTTAACTCCATAAAAAGAGACATTTGTGTGCTTATCCATAACTGTTACGATAAGGGGGATACCTTTATATTATTACACAAAGAAATCTGGTCTCTTCATAAAAGAAATTAAGCAATTAATCTACAGAAAATTGAACACATACTATGTTTAAGACAGATCAAAAACATATTTCATCCACATAATAAAAACTTATGATGATGCAACTCTGGCTTCACTAATGATATCTTTAATCAAGCTTATTGATAACAAGCGTTCAATTGATCTGTTTTTAAACAGAGTCGTAAATTGTGTTTACTTTAAAAAAAAGCGATGCAGTTCTCAAGGATAATGAGGAAACTAGTAAAACAAATATTTGAATGGCGAAATTGTGTTTTGTCAGTTGACAGTTATTAAAAGCAAAAACTCGTATCTTTCTTGTATAGTTTGTGATGCAGAAGTTAAAAAAGATTCAATTAAATGTATAAAACTTCGCACAGTTATCATAAATATACACATATAAACGGCGCTTTATCTGGGAATGATTTTTAAACTTTTTGGATTTATAAATTCAAAATTTGGTAGAGAAAAATACCGCTTTTTAATATCTAATAACAAATCTGTTTTATAATTTTTAAAACCATAAGACAATATGTTGATGTTCTATTCGTGCTAAGGCTACAAACACACAAATGTAACAAACTTGAATCTTGTTTGACTCAATACAAGCTTATAAAGCATATTTACATATAAGAACTCAAGCAGATTAAAATAACCACTGTTAGCAATACATACTAAAATTAAAACTTGTGGTAAAATGTATGCTCAGAAAAGTGCGCCTGAATGAGAAAATCACGAAATTGGAATGTGTTATTAATTAATCACAATTTAGTTATTACATGTACTATTGCCGTCATTTCTCCTCATATTGTTGACAATTAACCAGTCGCTAAATAAGCCGTCAACTTATTTCCCTTATATGCAACGCTTATTCCGTTACTCAAACAGTGTGTGTTTGTCGTATCATGTGGAAGCGAAAATCAATATAGGATTGTTTATCATGCATTTTTTTATATATATTTTTTGAGCTGCTAAATATTGTAAATGAAAACGTCGAACCGAAGCGGTACCTCATTGGAACAACTTTTAGGATATGAATCGTCTACGAACAAACGTGGAATAATTAACCCATGAGTGATTTATAGATCTTATAAATAGACCTTTCCTAAACCTGTATCCTTACATTTACATTGTAATGATAAAATATAAAAGTGAATTATAATGAAAACTTGTAATATTCATTTAAAAATAGACACATGTCAAGAATTTCAAGAATAAAAGACTTAATTGAAACTCTTAATCTTATGCTTATATGGGCGGAATCCATTACCTTCTAACCTAAAGATATGTTCATACACGCTCAATACATAAACCTTCAAAAACTCATCACTCACTAAAGGGCTGTTTTCGTGTTAATGAGTGCTGATTTCGACTGGTTATAGTGGTTAAGTATGAGTAAACATTTCCAGAACAGATACCAAAATTGGCAAATATGGGTCGATTTGTTGCACAACTGTTTCATAGTTATAAGTTGTTGTGTTAGATAAGAGATAGGAGGAGACCAACCACGATGCAGACAATTTCTGGCCATCACTCTCATGATGAAATAGTTGACATTGATACCCTTTTACTAAATAGTGCGACGAAAAGAAACAAACTGCATTAAACTTACTTTTATAAATCAGTTAATAAATTTATAACGTATATAAGTTATATAAACTTTAAAAAAAACTTTTTAAAACACATAAGAAATATATATATAGTGAAAAGAGATGTAAAGCAGACATTTAGGCAAGAGCTGGGTTCAAGGCCAATAAAGCAATACAAACATTGTCAAGCGTCTTATTATTTGAATTTTAAACGAGTTTAGTTAAGCTACGGCACATTGATAGATTGAGCGGCGCCTGAACAGTTTACAATGTAAAGTTGTCTTTTCATATTTTGCGCAAAAAATCGTATTCATTATTTGCACAAGTAATCTTATTTTATAGTACAAACTTATTGAGTAATATTGTGGTCAATTTGTCTTACTTAAAATATTAAACCGTGGTTTGAAATTCAGATTTCGATAGGCTTACGTTGCACATCTAATGATAACACATTCCGGCTTTAAGAAAAGGAACTTAAAGATAAAGCTTGGACAATGCTTTGACCCTTACCCGGCAAAATCCCGTATCTGTCAAGGGTCATGTTTTACTGAAATAATTATTATACAAGGAGTATGTTTAACCTTTTTTTCTCCCTAACGATGTTCTGTATTTTATTTTTCTTTATTTTGTTTACAAAACATTATTGTGTGTTTCATATATATTATATATAACTTACCGAAATTGTGTCAATAATTTAAGTTTACGAACCTACATATATAGATAGATATTTTTATCTAAGGAGCAATAAAGTTATTTGTAGCATCATCGTTACATGTTAAGATTTAATGACTCCGCGTGCGTACAAAAATCCTATACAAGTAAACAATTAATTAACGTTCACAATATATTAATTGCAAGTTATATAGTTTGTATTATATTTTGCCACATATTGTAAACGTGGATCAAACAATAAGTGATTGTCATATTGGTAGCAACTAAAGTCTGACCTTAGGTCCAACTCTCATTAAGTTGTTTCTATTTGTATCTCTATCAGGTTGATTTCTATATAATTAAGAAAAAAATGACTACTTACCATCGATGCAATTAATAATTTGGTTTATAACAAGACAAATTTTACGGATGTCGTTTGAGTGTGCCCATGTTAGTCCGTACAATCGTCTTATGTTTATATGACATACAATTTTCTCTTTATAACGAAATGACACGAGAACAAATGATATTTAACCACAGTTAAATGGATTTGAGTACTTCGTTCTTAACTTGTTTTAGTGGAATTTGGTGCAAGTAACCTATCAGTATTCTTTTATCAAGCAGAGCGCGTCTTTTTGGATCACGTGACCGCGAATAGCATTTTGTAGCAAAGACAAAGAAATTTTCAATTTTTAACAATAATTTTTACTGAATTGAAGAGGATATCATCACAAAGCAGCTGAGTATATTTGTTCTTTGTACGATGATACTTGGTATTAAATTGCATTTTGTACACTTTCCCAGCCTCAATTTTATAAGTGGAAGTTTTGGTTTTGCAAAACTGTAACTGATACACTTCGTCCCTTGTATTTTAGATGAAAATCTGTCAATTAGGAATATGCCTTTACAAATTGGTATTATTGGGCATAGTTTTTTCCGACGGTTAAAGGATCTAATTAAGAATGACATCATTCCTGTCAATTTGGGGCTAGACAGGGAGGAATATGAAATCTCGTTCGAAGGCTTGGGTAGTCTGTTCTTGAGACAGTCGGCACGATTGCTTTCTTTTGATAACCTGGTAGCTGGTAATGATCTCTGTGATCCTGGACTATCTTAGAAGCAGTTTGCTACCAATGTAGCAAGTTATGCCGCTTTTCTTGTATGTGGCTTAAGATTACTTTATGTCAAATATTAAAATGTGATATTACACCATATCCAGATTATAATGACAGGGTGGTTAATGCTAACAGAGCGTTGAAGGCAGCTGTCGCATCTGCGCACCTTCCAATATATTATTGGAGGCATAGGGGGTTTTGGGCACCGGCCCAGTATGTTAATACTTTTGACGGCATACATCTGGCTGTAGACGTAGGTTATCCCAAATATGTTAAGAATTTGCTGGATTGTATAAGCCTGGTATCTAGATGGCAACTAGAAAAATTGAGTAAATCAAATTGGTTGAGAACACTTGTAGTCACTTTATGTAGGCTTTTGTGGATATTGTTATTGGTATGTTTTAAAATGCTGTGTTTGATGTATCTTCTTCTTGTTTTGGTCAACAAATATTATAGTAAGATTTTACTGTTTGCGTCCTGCACATATTTGCAGAGACAGTCTTCGGACTTTTTTAATTGCCTTTGAGCATTATTACCAATACAATGTGTCCTGCATGTATTTGCAGTGAAAATATAAGCTCCCATGGTTTGTGTCCTGCATGTATTTGCAGTGACCGTTTTTGCCAATACAATGTTTCCTACATGTATTTCCAATGACACAATTAGCTTGTATGGTTTATGTCCTGTATGTATTTGCAGTGACCGTTATTTGCCAATACAATGTGTCCAACATGTGTTTGCAGTAACAATATTGGCTTGTATGGTTTGTGTTCTGCATGTATTTGCAGTGATCGTTTTTATATATTAATTTGTATATCGTTTTGCTTTTTTTAACGTACCTTTTCTTTCATCATCTTAAGGGTCACGGTGGGAAGTCAAGGATGGCGTCTGCTGCTAAGCAGAGGAGAAAATCCAAGGAGGATGCATTGATTGAAAAAACGGTGGCGGCTGGCTTAGAGGCCCTGAGTACAAGAGGGGTAATAAGCACTGTTCCGGAGGTTGCTGCAGCGCCAGTGACTACAAGCCCAACTCTGCGAAATCCCACGATTTCAGTGCCAGTCCCTACCGCTCACAAACAAAATGTTGTTCCAACAACTTTGCCGTGTTTTGCAGACGCTTCAACAGCTTATACTGATCCGGAAAAATTGCCAGTTACCTTGCCTGGCACATCCGCATTGCCCACAAACAGCTTATTTGTAGAAGAAATAGGCATTGGGACAAAATAAATCAGAGAAGCGTTGCATGCTACAGGTATCCTTCCAGCACAAGACGTGTCCGCTTTTTCCAGTATTTCGTCCCTTGGAGCCTTAGTTCCAACGCGACTGAAACAAGCAATTTGAACCAACGATTTCGTTGAAATGTCTGAACTTTTGTCAAAAAATGAAGGTCAAAAGCTGGCCTTGCAAGTAACTGCCTCATGGAGGTTGACTTTAGGGTCAAAATCAGACAATCGCCAGCTGAACATTAGTCAGTGGATTTCTGTATTTACCACCTATATGGATGTTTACCTCTTAAAACGTACACAGAATATGTCTGGCCTTCTGTCCTATTTAAATCTTGTTAGAGATTTGGACATGGTTCATGGGGTGGCTGCGTGTGCTTGTTGTGTAAAAAAAACGCGGGTGTGCGGGAGTGTGCGCGAGTTCGTGTCTGTGCGTGCACGCATGTGTGTGTGTACGCGAGTGCGCGCTAGAGCGCGCGCGTATGTGTATGTGTGCGTGTGTTGGTTGTGTAAAAAGAAAAAAAAAGACGCGTGTGTGCTGGTGTGCTGATGCGCGTGTGTCTGCGGTTGAGTGCGCGCGTGTGTTTTGTGTGTTTGTATGCGTGTGTGCGCACTTGTGTGTGCGCGCGAGCGAGCGCGCGCGTATGTGTATGTGTGTGTGTGCTAGATGTGTAAAAATAAAACGCAGGTGTGCAGGTGTGTGCGCGAGTGCGTGTGTGTGCGTGTACGTGTGCGTGTGTGCGGATGCGCGTGTGTCTGCGGCTGAGTGCGCGCGTGTGTTTTGTGTCTTTGTATACGTGTGAGTGTATGTGTGTATACATGCATGTGTTTTAAACTTCTCGCTGTCTTATTATTTTTCACTGTGAGTATCTGTATCTCGAAAGAAACGTTGTTATTATTAATAAGCTTATGTTACAATAACGACTTTAACATCACTATTACAATGACAATAAATTTATCCTGATACACACATTTGTTGTGTTATTATTTGTTAAGAGGTTCACGATGGTTAAAAAAACCTGTGTAACTATTGTATTTGAAATCATCTATTGAATATGTCTGTATATCCTTATTTATTGTTAAACACAATTAATGCAATCAGTTCACGTTTTAGTAATCTGTTTTCCAGGAGACGTTAAGCACATTTCAAAATAAGACGAGCTGTGTTGAGATCAAGAGACATATACACGAGTACATTCTTATGTCCGTCTCATTATCGATCTAACAAAGTACGAAAACAAAAACTACTTAGATCGAGTGACGGATATTCACACGTTTTTCTTTGATAAGGACAAGTTTTAAAGCATTTTGTACCTATGGAATGTTACTCTTGTATTCTCGCTTTGACTGTATCTGGCCTACAGTTAATCTTGTTTCGAAACAAAATGCACTAGAATTACCACCAGATGTGTTTATACTAATGTAACAAAAATTATGAGCGTTTTACTCTCAATAAATCTTTTAATTTGTATTAACAAAACTGATTACAAAAATATGTTGCCCTGTTTCGAAAGAAGTTAATTGACAACAAATGTGAAGTGGAGTTGTAGAGCAAATACAATATACTGACTACACATACGTTTATGCATAACGTATATATTAATAAATATATAGATAACTGACCTTACAACTATCACAGTTCATGAGATACTTAAATAAGCGCACTTCCTTTCACTGGAAATATACAAACTAATTGAAATAACGATATGTTAAACAAAAAGTATATACATAACACAGTAGATTATATGATAGATAATAATAATAATTATAATGTATCAATATGAACTACAAAGTTGTGTGTGGTGGCGGTTCTGTGTATGTGTGCTGGTTGTGTACACGCGCGTGTGTGTGTGTTTTTCTGCGGTTGAGTGCGATTTTCTGTAACACATATATTCTGAGCACCGCACGCGGTATATATACATATAAATATACATCAATATCATTGAACCTATTACAGTTCATAAAAACATAAATCCAACTAAATCATACAGACAATAATTGTGCATATAATACGGAAATGTTCTTTTAGCACTGTAAAAGTAGTGAGTGTTCACTTTCATATTAAATACAGATTTAAAAAAACAACTGCCAATAAACATTACACAACGTTTATTAATAGATCCTTGACTGTGCTCAGTCCATCATATAAAAACAGCTAATATGTGTGTATCATAATATGTATCTTGTGTCTGTGTATGTATGTGTGCGTTGCGAATTACATGTAGGTTACAAAAACATAGTTACATGCAGTATCATAAACATAATTTCTAAATGGAACTAAACGTTGGGTTCTTCCTAGTTACATGCAGTATCCAACAAAGATTTATAAAGGGAACTACACGGTGGGTTCTTCAAAGGAAAGGGTTGTCATTTCCGACGCCAGAGTTTTTGCCATTGCTCTATTGTTTATTTATGCTGGCCGATTTGAAGTGCTGCCATTTGACACTTTTCGGGCGTACGTTGTTTTGTTTGTTACATATGTTTTGGTTGGCCATTGCTTTGCCAGCCAGAATTTGTATTTGTCGTATGTCACTTGTTCATTGCGCTCTTGTCCCTGATAGCGAACACATAGTTTCCCGTCGCGGGACTAGACCTTCTCCACAAACTCCGGCTCTTTAAGACGCAATGAAGTAAGAACTTCTACATTGATTTTAGTCAGGTCTTCATTGATAAAAATGCCAGTACCTTTTAGAAGTTTGGCGCGTTTCATGATATCAATCTTTGTTTCGCGCCTGACGAATTAACAATTACTGGCCTGCATTTATGTTGAGCAAATTTTCCAAGGCGATGGGCAACGTCGATGTCTTTGGTATCGATATGTGTGCAAAGCTTTTGATTTAACATTAAGACCGTTTTGTCGGCCACAGCCATTGATGTCTGTTGGTTCGTATCACTGGAGAGGCCAGTTGTACGTATACTGTTTCTCCGGCCGTATTGTTCTAGTTCGTTGTGCATGGATGTGTGGCTGCAATCTTGGTCATACTGCGTTTTTTTCAGGGCATCTATTTGTTTCTTAATTGTTTTTTTTTCAATGAATCTATTTCGTTTATTTTCAAAAAGGCTGCCTTCCAGTATTTCGAGTTTTTTCAGTTTTTTTTTGATAACTTCGAGCTAATTTCATCAAGGCGCTTTTCGATTGACGTTTCCGTTTGCTCTTTCACGGATTTAGCCGCACAAAGTCAGTCATGCTTTTTTGGTTTATTTTGCCCTGTTCTGTTTTCGATTTTTGACTGCTCTTTTTGCTTTTCTTGTTTTGTTTATTTATGATTGGTGATTCGAAGACTGGTTTTTCACATAAACTAGTGTTGCTTTCGCTAGCTGTGGATGAGTGCTGCCTTTTGCTCATTATAAATATAACTAGATCTATAATTATTAGGCTGTATTATTTTTTTTATTCGTGGACGTTAAGTGGTTAACGGTTTATTTGGACAATGACACTTCTTTATTCTCAATTAGGCGATGTAGTGATTAAGCGACACGGTCATGCGTGACGAGTTCACCGAACAGATCAGGTAAAAGGCTGACAGGATAGAACTTGTTTATCAGCTTTTGATAAGTTTATGATTGTTGTCTATATGTCTATATGATATGAATATTATGCTACCCCACCCGCGCGGAAAATAGGCGGGTGGAAAAGAAAATCAAGAATATCATCTAAAACACTTTTTAACAGAGGCTTGTTACTTGTCTCACGTGGAGTATTCCGTATTAATATTATCCCTCCATTTTTTACGATTCACATTCACTCAGATTACTCGCGTTTTTTTATTTTATAGATTTCATTTTCTGTGTACGTGTTTACATTTTAGACCGGAACATTGGCCAAGATTCTGTTACAAGGTTTACACCAGAAGGCTACCTCAGTAAGGAAAAGATCCTTCAATACTTTAACCGAACAAAGCTAGGTATATAAGGCAAAGATCCGTCATGGATCGTAACGGACACGGCTTGCTAATTTAGGGACAAAGTCGTTAAATTTTTTACGTTATTTTTTTACGTAATACAAACAGTTTAGTACGGCATAGTACCGTTCAGATTTTAACCACACATAGCTAACTTGATAAGGAAAAGATACGTCAACAGATTACCCAGACCTTTCTAGCTCAGTAAGGCAAATATCCTTCAGTACTTTACCCAAACAAAGCTAGGTATATAAAGAAAAGATAAGGCATGGTTCGTAACAGACACGGCTTGCTTAGTTAGGGACAAATTTGTTTATATTTTTACGTAATAAAGATAGTTTAAAATGGCAAACATCGGTTCAGATTTTAACAACCTTGCAAGCGCAGTAAGGCAAAGGTCCATCAAGTTTTTTGTATAAGACATAGCTGACTCAGTAAGGCTCATATAAGACTAAGATTGCTTAGTAAGGTAAATATTCCTCATTAATTGTTCAAGACAAAAGTATCTCAGTTACGTAAAGATACGTTCTAAGTTTTACCTGACTCAACCAGCTCAGTTGGGCATTCCAACTAATGTCACCAAGAGATATTTGATCGGACGAGAGTTTCCTGAAAACGGCTAGCCCAGTGAGGCAGAAATCCTTCAATAGTTTTGCCGAACAAAGGTATTTCAGAAAGGCAAAGATCCGTCACGGGTTTACAAGATACAGCTAGCTCAGTAAGGACAAGTTCCTGCGAGAGTTTTACCGGCGAAAGCTTGCTCAGTAACGCAAAGATCCGTTCAGAGTTTTAAGAGGCAAATCTAGCTCAGTACGGAAAAGATCCGACAATTGTCTTACAAGACTAGGTTGCTCATTAAGCCAACAGTTTTCCAATTTTAGCATACACAGCTTGCTCAGTAAGACTAAGATAGAATTTATGATAGCAAAGGAAGTTTTAACAGACATAGCTAGCACAGTAAGGCAGATATCCTACAAGGCTGTGTGGTGTTCATCCCGGCCTAGTACTGGTTTGCTCTTTCCACTTGCCTTTGACTATATGATGTTGTTTTCAGTTACTATTTAGGAATGGTAATGCGCTTACATCAAATGAGTTATCCCAACGACAGTATGCATATGCTAACGTACAAAGAAATCAGTGAATGCAGGGATAGAAAACACATTAAAAATATGTAGAATTTTTCTTTATTTTCATTTCATCTATTATCACAACATTTGCTCTGAATATTATATAATGCAAATAATTCCTATTTATACCAACATAAATTTCTTTACATACGTTTATATTTAATGAACGTAAAAAATAGTATAATATAACGCATAGTGTTTACATTATTTCCGCTTGACCAAGAAGAAAGTTTCGCTGAACACTTATGTACTTTATGCTTAGTATTCAGGACCAACTACGTGTGTACCCAATTCTGAGGACTATCTATCTCATGCGGGCCAGTTGAGCCTTCTGCGTCCTTGGTTCAGCAGGAGGTGCCCTAAATGTCGGACCGACATCGAGCTGTTTGACTTGATCTCTTGCACTAGCTGCCCGCGCGGAAGTTGCCGTTTCAGCAGCATCAAACGCTAAATTACCGCGCACTAGTGATCCTTCTTCCGGAGTCAGCTTACGTTCAATGGACACGCACACACCGCGGGCTTTGTTGCATTTTAAAAAGGGAGATCCACAGGACGGACACGTAGGAGAAGGTTCGTATTTATACCAGGATTTCGTCCAGTAGTTACGATAACCATCAATATTTACGTATCCTGACAATCCGTCCATTGCTCTGTTTGAGGCATGTTCATCAGAGGCCTTTGGATAATCTAACTCGGGATTGACTTTACAAACAGATGATTGGCGGGTTCGGAACATTTCCCAAATATAGTCTACAAACGCGTGGTGGAGGAAAAATACAGGGTCGTGGGCGGCTGTGTTAAGTCCTGTCATATGTCCACCGACCCAAACGTGGGGTCCTACGTGGTATAATTCAATGTCGGAATCACTTTCGGCAGTAGGAGCGACGATTTCGCTAGTCTTACAACGCTTCATGATCGATTTGATAATCTCTTTAGAAAACAGCTCACTGTCGCCGCCGATATTTCTTTCCAGTTTACCAATAGGGGTCGCCCAATTAGCAAATGGTCCCGTGGTAACCAAGCCATATCCGTCTCCAAGGAACTCCGGTGCGAACATGATTGTGTTTGCCGGATTTTCCATATCAAAGTCAAGCGTTGAGTCCCAGTATGGGAGAGAAAGTTTTTTGTCAATTTTTCGAATTGCTTCCTCCATTCTGAAACAAACAGATGCCAAAGTAATAGACATATCTTTATTGACAGATACGTACAAGATGACAAATACATTTAATTTCAGGAATTACAT
The DNA here is from genome assembly GCF_020536995.1 of Dreissena polymorpha. NCBI lineage: Eukaryota > Metazoa > Mollusca > Bivalvia > Myida > Dreissenidae > Dreissena > Dreissena polymorpha. Next base: position 3,875,515 of record NC_068363.1, on the reverse strand, counting down.
TGTGAATTATTCATTCCAGTTACGTACAAAGCTAGATAGACTCTGTGCCACCCGAGAAAGTTTGGACCAAAGTGGGCTGACATGGTTGCAGCGCCACGATGAAGATTTGCAAGCTTGTCATACTGTCCATTCTTAAACAAGAAATAAACGCACACGAACAACTATGAACAGTATCGTTATGTATAAATAATTGATAAATTAAATTAATTAAATACATACTTAAATACTTTAAAAGTAATAAAAAATATTTCATCAACTTATAATGTATACATTTTGAACATAATATTGGCCGTATTCAGTTTTAAAAGATATTTATTGTGTACATTATATGATTGTCATAACAGCTTTAAGTTTCATTAAGAAGATTACACCTTATCCGGTCTTGAGCGCGTAATTTCTGGAAATGACATATTCCATATACTACGCTAAATTTCCAATGTTTGCATTGTTCGGGAACCTAGCTGACAGCATGTTTACAGCTAACGATTGTTACGACAGACATAAGCACATGGAAATTGTGCCATGGCTATAGCCACTACACTCTAACAGTCCTTCACAGCCATACCTTTTTCATCTGATTCAGTACTTTATGAAAAGCATTTCTTTCTGTGTCGGATAGCCGTCTGTATTCCTTTCGGATTCGGAAACCTGTCTGAGGTAACTTTGTACCCGTACTTTGACGCTTGTTTCTTGAGTGCTGCCCCCCTGTTTGCTCCACCATCTAATTGAAAACATTTGTTCATGTTGAACATAATGTTTTGCATATTTTAAATATTTGTCTTTGCAAACAAACAAATATATGATATAAACAATTTGAAACTCCAGAAACATAATGAGGATAGAAGCTGTTGTTAAATCCGAGGGGTCCTTAATTATTATATAAGACAAGTGGCAATTTGTAAAAAAGATTGAACTGATCAATACAATATAAACTTTTTGAGGCGCTTTGAAATGAAATAAATACAAGTATCATCTTAGTATCATATTAATTTTCTCTGGTTGACAAGATTGTATAACCTTAAATCATATGATGAACATGCTCAATTACTTTAATGCATCTCAAAAATAAATAATTATGAAATACAATAAATGTATGACAATATTTTATGAATATATATAATTTATTAAGTCTATATAATCAAAACCAAAAATGTATTCAAAGACAGAAACGAGATGTAGAATCATGAAATCATAATTTCCCGAACATATGTTGCTTAATTATACAATTCTTTAAAATAATTTTCTTTCAAACGATGAGCATTTTGTAACATATTGTGTATGAAAATAACAAATTAAATACAACAAATCCATATTCTTCATTTAATAACAAGAATACCACATTCGTATTAAATCATGTTTACTAATATGAAATTATCTTACAATCCTTTTCAAATACCAAATAATTCGCCCATGTATATTAATCATATTCATCAACATCCATTTAATATCAAGCAAGGATCCATATGTGAAATAAATTACACAAAATGTTGAAAGTTGTAGAATTTAAGTAGTTCCTAAAATGTATTGATGCAAGTAATTCAGTATATACGCTAATACTTAAATTAGTGCTTCTATAGCGCAAAGGCATGTGAAGTAACGATTGATTATACTTATACTTAAATAATACCGACTAAACTTACGGATGCAAGAAGACCATTGACGAAATCCATGTCTGTCTTCGAGATGTTGTAATCCCCCCAGCGCACCATGTCAGATCTCCACACAAACTGCTGCAGACAATAAAGGTGCACATCTTCTGGCGTTCCGAATCCGGGTACTCTCTGTTGATCAGTGGTGTTAACTAAAGGTGTAAGTCTATTTATACAGTCGGCGATCTCTGGTGACATGACATATTCGAGTGGAGCAGCATATGTTATCGCCACTAAGCTTATTACCACAACGAGTTTCTGAAAATATATAATAATTTATCAGTTTAGATTTATTTTCACACCATCTTTACGGCTTTGATTGAATTGTGTTGTGGAATATTCACTATTTTACTTAAATGTTAATTAGAATCCAGCAAATCAGATTATACAACATTATGCCGGCGGAAAATGATTCATTATTTTTATTATATTTTATTTAAATAATAATAGTAAACAAGTGTAAGTACGTTTCATTTTTATTGATTTAATGTACTACAATTTAAATTACATTTTATACATTGCATGGTTCGCCTTTCAGGTATAACATAATTGATATATTAAGTCGAATCTGATTTCTAAATTATGGGATCTAATGTACTAAAATTGCAATGTGTTGAAGATGAACAAACAAAACAATTAAAAGTAACCGCGCATTCACTACCACTTGTTACAAAAACTGGTCGAAGGAATGCGAAATTAATTGCGTCTGGTTTGAATTTATATACAAACTACACGTATAATAATAACGCGTTTGGTGTTAAGGATCGATGTACAACTGTTCAAGTGCAAATATAAGCTGTATTAAAATGTTACGTAATGTAAATAGATGAATATTGGGTAATGAAAAAACAACAACAGACAAGCAATTTCGTGTACAACATAATAATTACTGAAAAATGAAACATTGTATTGTTTTTTAAAATGTTTTATTTGCTTACGATTGTTCTTATAAATAAATAGTCTCGTTTATATAACTTGCACATAGGTGAATGTAGAGGAGCGGCAACGGCATATGCTCCCTTAACGTTTTTCTGTTTAGTATTGACTTATGAAAGACAATCTGGATAACAAAAAACTTGGTAAGTAAGGTGTAAACAGTTGTTTGTTTTGTACCGACCATAAACCTTTGGTTATATTCCAAGAGCAGTTGTTAAAATTTTTAAATGTTCAAAAGTACATATAAACTTTGGGATAATTTTTCTTATATTCAATTACGTTTGCAAAATTAATTTTAAATTAATTCAAATAACCTTCAGAAAAAGATGTATGCAGATCGTACACAATTCTTATTATATTAGGAATGTGTTAACAAAATAAACAAAAAGAAATGAACAGACCTTCCTAGCCTCCTTTTTGTGCCGATATTAAAACAACCCAGTGACATGTGGTGGCCGCATTAAAACCGATACTCTTTTGGTTGATACGACTGAACATAGAAGTTGTTTTTGCATTCGGTTTGGAATTCTTACAGTAACGCTACCGTATAGCAATAACATGATGGGTAAAAAATGAGAAAAAAAGTTTACCAACAATGTTTTAATATAAATGCCTTACATTTTGAAAACTATTTTTAAAAAAACGTTGATTAGGAAATACCCATTCGTGTTTTAATAAGATACTACTTCCAAAAAGGTTACTTAAAAAAATAATTTATTCATATACATTGAATTAACTGGGAAACGTAAATGCCATAAAATAGACTAATTTGAATATTACCATTAAGGTAAAAATAACATCTTTATCAAAGTGAATATAAACACTGTTTGTAAAGTTTTAAATGATCGTAAGGACATTTAAATGCGACATTGCATAACAGTACACAAAGCTTTTCTCATGTATTTTTAAAATATGGTTACAGTATTTTTGAAACAACGTTGATATATGTTTTGGTTTCTGTAATATTTGAATCACATATATTCTCTTTCTTTAAAAATAAACTAAACATACATTACTTGTAGTAGAAAACAATAATCTGATATAAGTAATTCCTATTTACTGGACTGGAAACACGAACATCTATGCTGTGTTTGAAAATATTATCTTATAAATAATTAAATTGTCTGAATAGCATAACTATATAAACGTATAGAAAGTACACAATTCTTAAGTTGTGTTGTTGACGAATAGCGTTTTGTAACTTACGTATGAACATTTTCTTCGTATTTTTTTTTCAAATTGCGTAACAAATTTGTCTGTCAGAAGATTGTGCTTTGTGTGCGAAAATGTTAAAACAGCGTTTTTACTTAAGTATGCTGCTCTTTTAAAATGCGTTACAACCTTTGACAAAATCAATTTGCTATGAATAATTAATTTATTAATTTACATTATTATTTACAACAAAGTTGTTATAATAAATGATAGTATGTTTTCGTATATCAGCCAATGTTAGTTTTTTTAATTTTTGTGTTTTTGTGATATTAGCTTCAATTATGTCGAATCAGAAAAATAGCTGATTGGTTTTCTTCATCGAATGTATAATGTGTTTACATGTGAATTAATAACATTGCCGGCCTAATTCATTCCTTAAAACCATATATTAAGCTTTGCTTAATGTAATTACATTATTAAATCAAACTTACTTGCAAACATGCCATGACAATAGTGGTGAGAATGTTATAATTGGTTCCGGACTACACAAATGTCTGGTCTACAGTTGAGTAAAAAGACCGGATTGTTAATATATATACATAAAAATTCTATTACATCCATATGTGTTGCAGCAGATGTTCCGATACGTCATTAATCCCCTATAAGTGTTGTTAAATAGTGTTGTGTGTATTGAAGCGCTTTAACGAGATTAGTGTTCCGGTGTCATAAGGGCATGTAGAAGAATATAATAGCGTCATTGTCATGGTGCCCGAATTATGAGATTTGAATTTCATGATGGATAAAAGATTGACCTCATATAAAGTTGAAGAACGAATTTGAAAAATAATATTCTCAATATTTTTAAGAAAGTCCCGGCACGAATACATCTTCTTGTGTGACATTTATAACAACCATGAAATAGTTGAAACCTTTAGAGAATTTTCGATTTGTGGAATTGTTCTCATGATGGCAACCAGCCAAAACAAATGGATCTTTTCTCTGTATATATAAGCAGCGTCAGCAGTAGTGAGGGTACATATTCCGATAAACAAAGGTTATGTTCTTGTTGCATTCACAAACTATATCCGTGATGAAAGAAACATGACACACTGAATTTTTGTGTGAATTAACATAGAAAGGATGACTCACAGAAATACAGCAATTCAAGAACCAAATGTGTTTTGTTTATCAAGTGCCATTATCCTATCGTGGTTAGAAACTGTGTTAAGTTCGGTTGTTTTTACGATAATGATAAAAAAGGTCACGTCAAGTCCCTTTTCAATTGCTTTAAATACTTACCTTGTTTCAGTTCATAATTACATTACTCATCGATAAATTCCACGTTTTCTTTCGAATGGACTAGCGCACGACTAAAATGATCAACACTCGGACAGATCGACGAAGCACAAACATAAAGTCAATCCGATTAAACTCGATCGGGGGTTGTTATAAGAAAATTAATTCTTTGATATTTTGCATCAAATACATGTGTTATTTTATTTCGCAATATTAACATATACCCACCATATTAACTGACATAAATAATTCATCGATTATCTAATATCAAATCATGGCGTATGCATTGTAAGGATAATAACCTCAACCAATAATTTGAAATTCAGATGTCCAGTTCTTTGAAATTGTTACACACATGAGTTTTTGTTAGTTATAACGTATCAAAATACACAATGCTATATATATGTATTTTGTAATAAGTTACTATTGTTACAAAAAGTTAATGATTTGTATATACGTCTTTTATATTACCGGAGTCAATAGAATTGAAACTAAATATGTGTAATTTAATGCCACATTAAACACCAGACGAATCTATGCATAGAATGTATCATTCTACATAATTAATCCATATCTGGCTTTGGTGAAGACAGCATTTATTGCCTAATTCACACGCTTACTTTATGTAATAATTAAAACATCATCGAACTAAAAAGCAATAAACTTTGAGAATTACAGGTAATTATTTGATAAAAACACATGTTATATTCAATGGTGAGATGAAATATAATATCCGATCAAGTGAAACAAAGTGGAAAGCTATATGGGTGTCACCTTCAAAGTTGTTTAAAAAGAATGTATTATCAATCTTTTAAACTTTATATCAATAAATATAAATAAAACAGAAACAATTCATTTGGAACGCAGTCAATCTTGGAATCAAAAGTAATTGACACCGATTATTATTTAAATATCAATAATCTATATTGTATTTCTTTCGAGCAAATGTTTGCATCATTTTTTAAGCAAAAGATGTTTCATAAAAAAATACAATCCTTTTGTATGACAATACCTCCAAAAGTATTAATTAGAATTCTATCTTAAGAGTACTTTAGTCCTTTTTATTAGCCCGATTGAACAGACGTATTGCAATGCTTTTGAGTCCGTTTCCTCTGTAGTGCCAGAACGTGTAATCGTTTGCTGAGATCTTAAAACGCTCCCACATTAGGGATCAAACCCTTGACCTACCGGTGGCTAGCGAAAGATCTTATAGAAAGCGGCATTAACCTTATAAACGTATGCGTCTATTCTAAACAATTTCAACTGTTTACTTAACTCAAACGAATTGCTCCAAGTAATATTCAATATGCTATAATCGTGTGTTAAATTATATATATATATATATATATATATATATATATATATATATATATATATATAAGAAGATGATGCACGCCAAATGGCATTGTACACCATCTGTTAATAACGGAGTTATGGTCCTTTGTATCTTAAAAAATGCTTTTTTAGTGTCAAATATAACACTTTTGTGTCCAGAAGCATATTGGCGGGGGATATCAATTCAACGAATTTGCTTGTTTGTTTATCTATTGGATTCACATGGTATTCATATAATTGTATTGGTAATTACATCATACAAGTACATAGGGTTATACAGATGCGAATATGGTACATGGATGAATTATAACACTGTCATAAATAGGGCTAACTGTCTCTGAGCTCCGTACCCATCTTAACCATGGACACACATGGCCGCTGTTTATTATTTTTACTGTCAGGAAAGTAACTGTTTAACCGTTATGTATTATAACATATACGGAGCAGCTCCGTTTGGAACTGTTCTGAAAATACGGGAATGTATAATGAGCTATATACCTCGCTTTCTGTCATCCGGAGTGTTTAATATTTGAAATATAAAGGAGGTTTCGTATAAAAAGTGTTAGGAAAGATTGGCAGTTGCTCCGGAAAAAGTCGGGTTTCATATACCCTACGAATCACTCCGGATGACGTCATTAAGGTTATGACGTGTACGGACCTCTCTTGAATAGGAGTTTACGGTCATAACCGAGCAACGTCTCGGCGATGTTCGTAGCGCACGGAACATGCCGAAGTGTATAGTTTGAAGTCAACATGTATATTTAAAGATAATCTATTCTGCACAATTATTTATATAACAATAAAAAACCAACATAAACTCCGACATCCAGTTAGTTAGAGTGAAAACAGTAGAATATAATTTGACATCCATTATACTCCAACAAATTGAGGGAACGCCCATGACGACAATTCGATTCGTCTCAGAGTTAGTTACTACTTTTAGAACGAGGTCTCCCGGACATGTAGGTTATTTATCAATTAAGTAAATATTAATTATGCGTAGAAGCATTTCATGATGAAAGCTTTCTAACAATATATATCCTTATATAAAAGACGTTTCAAAGAATAAGCATTGGAAACCCCACTAATGTGCAAACAGCAGAGCCATTTAAATATGTCCACAATAAAATACAGTCGACTCTCTTTGGCTTGATTTCGCTTGCCTCGAATTTCAGAGTTGCTCGAGGTCTCTTCAAAGAACAAGTTGTTTCTGTTTTGCTCTATATTCATATGGTTGTTTGTCGTTTGGCGCAAATTGGCGAGGTTCGAATTTTCTCTGATTGCTCGAAGAGTTTGCTCAATCCTGGTCACAATTTTCAAAACTTTTTTGTTTGATTGGCTTTCACTTGCTTCAAGTCGCATAATGATGTTAATCGATTTGGTTTGCTTGATAATTTATAAAAGGTCGAGCGATAATTGATTTAACAGTCGTTGCAAACTTGCCAATAAACCACGTTGTTAATTCTTCTTAATAAATTATGTCAACGACACTTTTGTACACAAGCTTTCATTTTTGTATAAACAGCATTCTCGAAATGTGTTCCAAAACGCAAAGCAATAATTACATGAGCATGAAGTATCCATCCATACCACACAAACTGGCATCGTATCATTCTTGAAAACTAACGAATAAATATCTAATACTATGTCAACTTTCTGCGATGTGTACATGTTTGCTGAATATGTTTTTTAAAAAAAAACACAACTTCATAACAGATATTGCATCAAAGATCAAAGCCACTATGCTATTCATGAGAAAAAATGTTTTAGGTCGACATAATGTATATGGAATACTATGGTGTATAAATATTGCAGTTAAGTTATAACAGACAATTTGTTATACTGACATCAATTACTCAAAGGATAACATTACCATTATAAATATAAAAGAGTCAAATGCAATTAACATAATGTAGATGTTGCACACAATTTTAAGTAAATACATTATATAGAAAAAAGTTTAGCTCGAAGTTCGGATGGCTCGACATTTTCTTGTTGGTCAAGGCGACTTCGAAAATCGGTTATTATATTTAATAAGAAATGCCCGGCCCTCATTCGATTTCGCCCTTGATGCGAATCTGTCCGAGAGAAAAATGCGTGAAACGAGAAACTCGTTTGCTTCCGTTAACACGATATATATATACAGATCGGCAAAATAATCAACCAGCTGTCTAATGGTGAAGTGAATCAATGTAGGGCTCGCCAATCGATTGTCAAAGGTTCGAGCTGAGCTTTTTATTCTTTAATAGCTTAAATGTGCACGAAGCCGTCAACTGTTACCTAGTTTTTACACTTAAGTTTATCATTTTTGTTATGAAACTTGGTCAGAATATTTATCTTCATAATATCTAGGCTTAGTTCGAAGCAGGGCCATTTGCGTCAAAAGGTAAATTACCAGGCCATGTCATCTTAGAAAAACCATGTTATCTCTGTAGAGGCCCCATTTAAGCTTCAATATTAATAAAACTTGGTCAGAATATTCATTTTAACAATGTGTAGGCCGACTTTGATTCTGGGTTACATGCATTAAAACAAGGTCACCAGATATGTAGGCCGAGTGAAAAATATAGGTCATGTGCACTCAAATAAGCCAGCATGTCAAATCTTAAAACAAAAATTGTTTCAAATCTTAAGTCCATAGTTATGATAAAATGTTGCTGTTACTTGGCAAGAATGTATAAAAAACATGGTTTCTTGCCAAGTCTTCGACATTGGTGTTACTTTAACTCAGGTGAGCGATTCCGGGCCACAACGATTCTTTTTTTCACGATTTAACTCTTGTTGACTGTTCATTGTATATTCCTATGAAGAATTTCAATTCAATTTAACTTTTAAATATAAAGTATGTTTTTTATTTTTATTTTACTGAATATATTTAAGCTGTAAACGTAACAGAAACCCATTCACCTTTCAATCACAGTGGTTCAAGTCGTATCGTTATATAGGCGGTTTACTTTAAGCTCCAAAATGTTTATGCGGATTCGTTCGCATTATTATACAAAAGCATTCACAGACTTAAAGTACAAAATAATTTGAAAGTTGAACAAAAGAAAATCAAAGTTCGCCTAAATATTAACTATTTACTGGTATGCACAATTACCTTTAGTTCATCGGTTAATGTCATATTGTGGCCTTTCTAAAGACGGATATCTTAGTTTAGAATCGGCTACGGATTTAAAGATAATACATAATACAGTTTAACCCGATATTAAAATAAAATGGCTGGCTTTATCCATTGCATATTTGTATTATACCCCCTTCTCCTGATTATCGGCTCTTGACAAGTCTCTCCAGCTGCTGATTATCTTTAGGCGCTTATTTAACTGTACGCAATGCATCAATGTTAATGAGCGTATCATTTTAGTATGAAATATGTAATTGTACAACATGTTTGTTCGTCATATTAAAATTAATAGCTCAGGCTTTTTTCGAAGTATAGTAAATATAGCACCCCAAGGTTCCATTCTCGGTCCCTTGATGTTTCTAATTTACATAAATGATATTGTCTTAAATATACGTTCGCGTGTTAACCTCTTCGCAGATGATACAAGCCTGTACGTGATTGTAAACTCTCCTGTTGAAACAGCGGCTCTTATGCAAGCTGATATTGAACAAATAAATTCCTAGGCCGACAGCAGTTAGTCTAATTTAACCCAGTAAAGCCAGACTCGTTATTAATTTCCCGGAAACAAAATAAACCAAACCACCCAACCTTGATAATGCAAAACACACCCATTCTAGAAGTCAAAGTTCATAAGCAATTAGGAATAGTTATAGCCAATGACTGCGCATGGCACGAATATATACCACCCATCAAGGGCAAACATACTCTCGATCAGAAAGCGTTAGAAATTGTATATTGTTTGTTAATAAGACAAATTATGGAATATTCCGACGTAGTTTTTGATAAATGCTGTAATTATACAAAGACGACTTAGAAAAAATCAAATAGAAGAAGCACGAATTGTATCGGGTTGTACCAAACTTGTCTCGATTACTGAGCTCTACAAAGAGGTTGGGTGGGAAACATTAGATACTCGGAGCCGAACACATAAACTTGTTCTCATGTATAAAATAACACAAAACATTTTACGCTGGCTTACCTAAATTACTTTGTACCGGAAACAGTCGGAGCTAATAACACCTACCACTTACGAAATGAAGACAACAATAGAAATGTTACGACCGCACAACATGCTCTAAATTAGTTGTACCATCAACCAATACGGATTTGAAAAAACTTCATCTCGATACTACAAATGCTGTCTCTTTTACGTCTTTTAAGTATCTGCTAAATGTAAATGTTACGAAACCGAATGTAGTATATTCGTGGTGAAAGGCGTCAACAAATGCTTCACTCAAGACTCAAAACTGAGTGTAGTGCACTTAATCAACATCTATATATGTGTAACAGTGCACTTTCACCCTTAGGCGCTTGTGGTGCAACTGAAACAGTTTCTCATTATTTCTTAGAATGTCAAATAGAAGTGTTTTTCAGTCGAACTGCTCATTATACCTCTCCAACCATACACACTTTATTATTTAGCGATCAAAGTCTTGATATTAAGAAAAACACGATTATCTTCGATGCAGTCAATGTGTACATAAAATGCAGTAAACGTTTTGATACCTGCCTGTCTGTCAAGGCAAACAACTTGCTTGTATTGCTTTTTAAACAGTTTTGCTTTGTCTTTTCATCTGTCTGATGTGTCTTCACGTCTGTCTCGTCAACCTTGATTTACCAATTATTTTTTTCTATATAACATACATCTAAGTCAATTGTTTAACTATGTTTGATATTTTGTATTGTTAAAATACATGTCTGCTACCTAAACAAATGTTACACCCTAGCTTGCAATTACTGCGTATGGAGAAGAACCCTATACGATCTAGATCTTTCGTTCTAATCCTTTTATGGAACAATGTGACTCAGTTGGTATTGTATATGCTATACACATTTATACAATGTTTGTTCGTGAAATAAAATATGTTTAAACTAAATATTTTCCGCAAAAACGTAATGCTCATCCCCGCCTTGGACATCGGTTGACATGTCTCTTATTGCGATGTAACATTAACTATACTACTCAAATGCCTATTAAATTTAGATAATATTGCCCTTTTTTCGCTTTACATGACCTTAAATGTTTTATTTCCGCTGTTTTACATAGACATGTTTTGTTTTCACTACCATATTGTATTCAGATTATATAATTGTATATACACTCGTATTTTGTATTTATAATGTTTGTGTGCAAAGTTACTAGATGTGTATTGCGTGCATATAAGGTTGTAATAAAACGTTCTGCAATTATTTAGACCAAAATAGGATCGACTTTTAAGGTAAAAAGCTGAACTGAAATAAAAAGGATAGTTTTCAGAAAATAACTTTCTGATGGTCCAAACTGAGATGTAGCCTGTGGAGAAGGGAACCCGTTTTAGTGTAATTTTTATCGAACGAATATCTCATACGTTTGTTTAAAATACGGATAATATTGCAATATAAACGAATAATTTACAATCATCAATTTTTAAGATATCTCGTAAAAAGTTAACAAACAAGTACGTTTCTTTTCACGATTAAAGTCTTGTTGACTGTTAATTGTATATGCATATGAATACTAACGAGTTCATTTTAATTGTAATCTGGGTCTCAAATATTAAAGTATTTTCCCATCGCATCGCAGTGTTTAAATGCACACTAAAAAGTTTTGATTGCATTAAGTGTTTTTATGTTTCAATAAAAAAAATAAAAGAAAAAAGAAAACATATACAATATATTGTTAATTATTTTCTTTCTCAAAAATGACAAACGCATCATTCAAAAACTAGAATAGATATGTAATATACTTACATTTGAATAGGTGTGTCAAAATGCTAGACAAAAATAAATGCTCGTGTCAGCTGTTTTTGACATAACGAGTCGTCTTTGCAAAACCGATGTTTAAATATGGAATACATTCACTTGAAACGATGTGATATGCATGTCTAGACCGAAAACATAATTAATGAACAACAACGCTGTTTTGTTATTCAATAAATTAAACAAGCTTCATCTTACGTTTAAGGTTTTTTATTGATTCAAACCGACAAATTCTAAAATTAAATCCCTACACCCACGAAAACAGCAAAACCACTTCAAAAAGATATACAAGTTAGAACATGCATATAACAAGAGAGCCATGGTGACATAAATAACTAACATCAGTACTCACTGTTACAAAGACTGTTGTCCAAGCCATTTAATCATTAATGTAAGCAGTTTAAAGATTTTATCTCGCTGATTAAACGTTATTTTCTAAATTCATTGACATCCGCATGCTTACCAAAACATCAAAATATCGCCTTAATCATGACAATGTCATGACTTGGCACATAATAAAATGTCGTTTTTTTCGAGTTAACGTCTATAAGAAGGGTATCCTAATCTTTTCATGAATTTGAAGAAAAAATAGTATTATTTAAAAAAAAATTCCCTACAAGTATTTTCAATCATGATAATTACCGTTTAATCAAATCACTGAATTTTAGTGTCTCTTTCCAGTGAAAAGGAAATTTTCGAAGTGTTCCCTTTTAAACGTAACGCTAATTAAATGTTTCATTTGATGTAAAAATCCTAGATAAAATGAACAATTTCGTCAAGATTCGGTAAAATAATAGTCCTTATAAAATCCAACGTTCATCAATGCGAACTGTTTTCCATACACACTCAAAATTGTCACATGTCAAACCAAAAGACAACGTTTACGAAATTGGCCCATTTATGTCTGTGCATATAGTCTATGCCAACAGTCTTTGTTTTACAAGAGTATTTTAACATTTCTACATGAACAATTGATTTTATGGCATGACCAATCATCGATACCTGTACACAGTATTTGCCGCATCTAATAGATCTTCAGTAATTCATGAATGTACGGGTTAAACGGTTTACTGTGTATATCGATATCAAAAATGCTTAACAAAAAACATAGGTGTAAAACGAGTCGACACGTGGCAAATACCTAATATACTAGTATGATTTCAAATAATAAACAACAGAAATTATTTAATTTGTCAAATCAATGCCATCGCATAACTATCATATTGTTTCAAGTTAATACTCTTATTTAAAATGCTTGTAAAACAGTAATAACTACTATAGAAAAGCACACACACTCAAGACAAAATATTATTTATTGACTTCATAATATTGGACATTCGCCAGCATTAGACAACGCAAATCCCGCCAATAATTTTTAAAACTCAGAAAATACGTGAAAAACATCACAAATTTATAAAAATCGCAGACAATACAAGCTTCAGCCAATACAAATTCACTATTAGCTCGGCGAATACGAGATTGGGCGAAATGAACATTCAACATTCGCCGATAAGAAATAATATTTGTGGATGTCATATTGAAAATCCTCCTAAGCTTAAGACTATCTTTACTCAGTCAAATATCGTTTTAACAAGAAGACATAATACAGATTGATAGATTACCGAATGTCGAACAGGCTTAGCTAAATTCTTACAACGACACAGATAACGCAAACTGACATTGGTTAAAGTGGGATTAGATACACATTTGATCGGACAGGGAATATGCAAGTCAGGTAATTGTTTGCTCTTTAAACTGGCAAAAAAGTTCAGGTTGACACTCCCATGAAACGATTCAGCTGAGAAAAATTGTGTTCATTTTAGATTTCATTAAGGTAGCGCACCTCTAATGGGCACATATCCAAATATAATCTAATTAATTATTTTCTTAATCAGCATCATTTCACTGAACTACATGCAAATTTGTAGGTAGGCTTTCCATGCTTTTTAAAAAAATATACCGATTTTTTCAAAACCACCCCCACGCTCGGCTTTTGTCCAGTTTATTTTCACCCCTGGGGTATATAAAAGTTCCATAATTCATTCAAATTTCCAAATATGGGAATGCAGTTGGTGTGTACAGATGCTGTAAAGGTGTTTAAAGTTTAAACAAGATGAAATAAGTATTCTTTTACAGACATTTATTTTTTACAAATTTTTATCTATGGAAGAGCACCATGAAATGTAAGTGATTTCAGTCAAGTAAACATTGGGTCGGTTAAAAACAAAGTGTCATAAAATTCAAAATAGTATCATTTAAGTCATATTTTAAACTTAGTTTTTATAGAAACACTATATACAGCAAAAATACCAAGAACTAGACAGATTTACCGTTTACTTTTTGAAATAAAAATAAAAATGCAACATGCATGGTTCGTATTTTCAACAGTAAATCACCCAATTTCGCCATAACGTTGTTTTAATTTTAATAATTGAAAAATGTGCATAAAAAATGCAACATATTTAACAATAAATATAGCTTATATGCCATATTAAATCAAATTACGTTAGAAAATAAATAAAACGCGTCGCAAAAAAGTATACGTCGTCGGCAGGATTCGAACCTGCGCGGGAATATCCCAAAAGATTTCTAGTCTATCGCCTTAACCACTAGGCTACGGCACCTAATAGTAGGCTCTTCAACCTTCGAAGAAATCGCGGGAAATCATTAGAGGTGCACTACCTTAAGCATATGTGATTAAGTCATTGCTTTAGTAGTTCAAAGAATGTTATGAGCATATTCATCATCTTGCATTAATGTTCAAGCTATAGACTGTTGCAAAAATTTTGTTTTTATGTTTAAATTAAACTGTCATATTAACCCTGAAATATGCTGCAAACATACATATTATAAAGTCATTAAATTACATTTGCATTAATTGTTTTAATCCAAAGTGATCGTATTATTGGGCTTCAACCAGTCGTATAATTTCGTATAATTAGCATTCGACCTACGGTCTCAGACAAATAATGCGGTACTCAGCCCAATAACAGGGCCAATATGAATTCAACATAATTAGTAACAATATATTATACGTGTACACACAAAACTAAATATTTGTAAATTTTTGCGAGTTTTTACACTCCTGTCGATAAACAAATATGATTTCTGCTGGCAGTTGTTGTAATATCTACGACAAAAATGAGAGCAGACGTGTGTTTCCAGAAATTTTAGATACATGTGTTCGATTGTTAATTAAAACGGATAATGATAAGATGAGGTTGATATCACCAACTGATTAAAAATACCTCTAATAAACACACATTCAATTGCGCAGTATTAAAAACAACCACATATTTCATTTTACGAAATTGCCATGTAGAACTTCAGAACAAAAGAAAGAAAACGATATATAAACACAGCAAACATTAGTAACATAATAACAAACTAAACTAGTGTACATAGAAAACACACAAAACATTTGTTATGACAGAGCCAAATTCTGATTATATGTATCAAAGGCGAATCAACCATGGAACAATAGTTCATAACAATTCATATAAATATTCGCCTTTTATGTTATGTTAGTGAAGAAGTAGTACAAGCTATATGTCTGGAGCACATGCCTCTAATGCCTTACATAACAGGAGATACAATAGCATAACCTTAAGAACTTACAGAAAGTACACAAAAGCTAAACTGCAAAACAGTTTTATCTTTGAATATAAATATGCTTTAGGGCAATGCAGTCTAGACCCGCACTTCATTGATATAAACATGAACAACTCGTTGAGACAAATTCAAAAGAAACCCACATACGAATAAATATTGCATCGTATTAATTCAACTTGAAACGATTGTAAGTAAAGGATATGCTTGTTAGGACAAAATGTTCTTACTTTTTATTTCATTTAGCATTGTGATCTATTGATTGCTATTCTAAATCAAAGAATGTAACGAGCATATTGATCAGTTTGCATACATGTTTAAAATGTAAACTGTTGAATTGTGTGTTGTTTTTATATTTAAATAATAATTCAACATCCACACTGCAACGTGCATCAAGCATTACATTATTACAATGGACCACGCCCGCATCAGTTAGTTTTATTCATATTGGTCTCATTATCGGGCTTTAAACAATCTTATTAGCATACGACCTACGACATCGGTCTAATACTGCTGTTTTCAGCCCAAGAACACGGCCAATATAAATTCAACTAATTAATAACAATATATCAAACGTTCACACACTGTTTCTAAATATTTGCATGTTTTTGGCGAGTGTTCACATTCATGTCACTACAAGTTTATCAATTCTTCTGGCAAGTGTTGAAATTTCTACGACTAAAATGACAAAACGACTTGTATTTCCAGGAATTTTATATACAAAAGGTTGCTTGCAAATTTCAAAAGGATTAAGGTCGGGTGAGGCGAAAATTACTGGCTGATGTTAATACCTCATACTAAAAATTACATCGTTATAAATTTCACAGTATGATTACAACGATATATTTTATTCCAAAAAAAAAGTTTCAGACTTTTCAAACAACGGAAACAACATGATAAATTAACACAGCACACATCAGTAACAGAAAAACAAACTGAAATAAATAGGAAAACACACAAAATATGTTTATGGCAGTTCCCAATTATAAGAATATAAGGTGAATCAAGAATGGAAACACTATTCAGAATATTCAGAAGTATTATCTTTATGTCAAGTAAATGAAGATGTAATACAAGATATATGTCAAGGACGTTTGCCTACAATGCTTGAATTGATAACGTTCATAACTTACAGGATAAACAATAACAGGATATTTTGAACTTACATAAAGTACAAAACACTTAACTTTAAGATATTTAATCATCTTTAATTATAAGAATGCTATTTGGCAACTCAATGTCCCTGCACACCAGCGATATACACATGCATTTGTACAATGTTCAGTATTATTCCTTCCATTTCCTATTTAGAAAGGTTAAAACCTGGATTGAACAGTTACGTTGAAAAACAACCTATTTATCGTAGCCAAACAACTTACGAAAACGTTCTTTAACCTGGCGATTGTCACGTGTGAACGATTCAGCTTTATCGATCATCTGCGCTCGTTCTCGTATACGGTTTTAGGCTTTTATTCTTTCCAACCAGCCACTTTTATTCAACAGTTTCTCGTTTTCAATCATCATATCGATATGCTGTGTCATCGTAAGTGGGTTAGGCCTGAGGGCTATTTCACAGAGTCTCATATTACAGTTTCTAACATGTATCATCATCTCTTCGATAACATCTGCAATTTGATTGAACTCGTTGGTTTTCTTTTCAAGAGTTTCTGAGTATGTCATATGTTTTTGTGACGCCTCTTCATATTTTGCTTTCCTTTCCGCATATGTTTTCGTTTCCTCAACACAACTGTATTTGATAATATATGGTGTACTAATATGTTTGTCTCAAAAACACTTGTCTTCGCGGACCTTGCAATAGCCATTTTCATCCATTTTCGAGCATCTCTTTATGTCGTCATCATTTGCGACATGGCAATTTTCGTTGCACGTTTTATTGCAATGCAAACAGTTTGTAACATGTAAACCTTTTGGCAGAGGCTGAAGTTCTTGACGAATAATCGTTGTATATGTGAAGTTTTTATTATCCTCAATTGTTGATTTGTTGTCTTCAAACTGTTTAATCTCATGTTTCAGTGCATTGAGTTTTACAAATCCTACGTCAAGCAGAGGTTGAATTTCTGTTACACAAGTTTCTAGCCGGTGGCGTGCAAGAAGTACATCGTTCGTAAGAGTAAGACTTCGGCGTTTGAGCGCATCTAATCAGTTGCCGCATACTGCTCTGTCCCATATCCCACAGCATTGGTGATAAACTGTGACGATCTTCATTAGAAGGTTTTGTAAAAAGAGCGCCATTGTTAAAAGGAAAATGTTTACCAAATGGCAGTTCCGATTCCCTAAGGGCTGCCAAAACTGGGGGGGGGTCCATTCTGTCTGCGAAAGTTATTAAAGTACATATGTTGTCCTCAATGTCTTTTCCAAATAAAGACATAATGGAATGAAATATATAGCTCTGCATTGGAGTTAGACGCGAATCGGATGCCTTGATTGCGCAACAAACTGCAGCTATTGCTTGAATTCCCAATGGCGGGTAAGAGTTAATTAAGGCTGAAATACGTTCAACAAATTTTTGATCCGTTTCAAGTCCTTTGGTGTCTCCGAATCCTGGGGTGTCGATAATATTCACTGTGTATGCTAACTTACTACCTTCGTGCGGATGAATAGTGTAGCAGGTAATCCGGTCTGTTTGAGATTGTGAATATAACAGCAGACGTTTATTTACCAACTTTCATCTTGAAGCAATTTCTACTAAATGCGATGTTAAATTTGAGAAAAACAATACAAACACACATGGTTTTAATTTAATTTGGAAAAACATATATTTCCTTATTTGATAAAAAAGAAATATTTACTGGATATTTGACAATTTTACCTATTTGTACTTGTAAACGATGAACACTTGTTAAAATGAAAATAAGTTTACTGCTACAAATCATAAAACAATATCAAACGTCCCAAACCAGATAAATGAGACTGGATATGTTTGTTTGAAATTCGTATCATTCAAACAGCTTACCAACTGCAAAGGCGCCGGAAAACTAGTTTCTTAAATTGGTTCATGCAATCATATTTTAGAACCATTCAAATAAAAGTGAAATACATACTTAGCCGTTTGTCAGGAAACAATATACTTCACTCAACTTAGCAACTTGCAACTCATACATACATATATACCTGATTTTCACTTCGCTGCACTTCTTCCTTTTCAAGGTTGATAATAGTAAATCTAACCGGGTCATTCCAATTAACTCCTAAAATGTAATTGACGATGACATCTACGAGCGTACTTTTTCCCGTTCCAGTCTCTCCAACAAGCATCGGCGTTTTCTCATAAAGGACACCAGGTCCGGGAGTTCCTTATTGGAACAAACAAGTATACAAACAAGTATACGTCATTAAGTGTGATTAAACATTATTAATTATTCTTAAAATCAACATAATTTTCTTAGACAATAATACTTTTGTTTATAACAAAGTACAGCACTATTAACGCTTAGACTGCATTTAAATACAATGTGTGCTTAAGTTTAAGATGTTGTAAATTAAAGCATGATTTTTATTATAAAAAGATAATTGCTCGCGTCTCAGATTATAATTGTATTTGTTGTCAATCAACGATAAACAAAACAACTGAGCTCACCGAATTCGAACTTTTTCGAGTTAGCTTTCTCATTTCTTGCATCCTTTGTCTCTGTTACTGATAATCTGTATATGATAGGCGATGCGTGTTCGTTACTCAGACGCTCGCAAAAGGGAATGATCTGCGCGGCTGGAGAGCGTAATGTAATGAACACGCTGCTAACAACGCTGTATGGCCCTTCTATTTCGTCGCCATGTATAACTCTTACTCGAAATACATATTGTTTCAAACTTAAGATTTCTTAGAACGAGCAAATTTTCACGTTCAAATTCACCTTCATTTTCATAAAATTTCCATTTTGAACCTGTGGTGACATCCTTGTAGCCAATTTGAAAATGATCGCCAGCTTCAAATTTTGAGGGCATATTCCAAAATAGTGTTATTGTGTCACAGCCAATATCAGAAGAAAACGGACATCCTGGTGTTCGCTGCAAAGGAATCTCATTTGTCAGTGTTCAATAATTGATTTAGAATACTTGTATCGCCTGCATATCGTATGAATTTATAAGTGTTTGATTTATTGCTATTAACATGTGATTCGACATTTTTTGCGAGTCATTGTATTGAAAGACAACTCCTTTCTGATTAAGTCCCTTTAACGTGTAGTCCCACTAACATAATGTAGCGTAATTACACGTTGTTCGTTGATAACACACAGTAATAACCAAAGTTCATTTCTGTTTTCATCGAGATTTATTTCTGTTGAATATTCTCTAACACAACGCTTGCTAATGTTCATGAAATACAATTTTACATCGCGGTGGCCGACATGGCCACCACGTCAAGAAAGCGTGACTACTCTACTCGATTGTCAAACTAGCTCTAGAATCCCCTCTTACAACAAAGCACAGCATTTTATTCCAAGGTACATGAACATAAAATTAAGATATTTCCTTTCTCATTCTTGGTTGGTTAACTGTTCTCTTACCCCGATTTTCTAAACCCACCCCTTCGAATAACCCTTGTTGATTGGATGGATCGCTTATACACCTACCACATGTCACAGCAGAAGAGTGCAATATACATTTATCACTTTGGGAACAGGAGACCTCATTTCATTTGCACACTTGATCATACAAACAGATGCTCTCTATGGACAAACCACATTAGTAGTGTGAAACCTAACACTCCTATAATCGATTACGTAAACCCCGATACCCATAAGATACACACTCAATCCGAACTTACATTTGTTATGTACATTGGGAAATTGGATATTTCAATTATTTAAATTTCATTATATACCGTATCTGAATTGGGGTTTGTTATGTACGAGCCAAATGTTCCCGATAATTGAACTACATTGGAGAAATGAAACCATACTTCCATAATCCATTTTCCAAACTTCATTACACACCCCATCCAAAGACATCTGTTATGTTAATTCCTAAATACCCGCAACATACAGCAACGTTAAATACTCAAACATATTATGAAAATATTTCCCTATTATTAAATCTATATGTACTTAAATTTATATACCGTTATGTTACACAACCCTCCCTCTTATTTTGATTTTTTTTTGTATTTTATGATGCAAAAAAATCTTTGAAATTTAATTATCGAATTACGAAGTACTTGAAAACATAATTCATATAAACACATCTATGATGGGAAATATGCGGATAAAAATAATATTTTTCTTTACAAGCGTCTCGGCTGAAATAGATATATTAGTTATTGTTATACAATGTCAATGTCAATCGGGATGTATTGGAGCACATCATCTGTTGATCGTTGGTCTTCAGTACATCTGTTGTCGTCCATGTAGTATTGAAGTTGCGGCTCGCGGCGAATGAAGTCACTTGAAGTCGGACTGGTTACTGCCGTCGCCAAGATTAAGATCGATCCGTCTTTAAGTCGTGTAGGCGCATCGGGTCTATCCCTGTTGCTGTGATGATTAATATAAGCCGATCGTTAGGTCGTCCTTGGCGATACGCGTGCGTTTGGTGTTCCTGATCTTATTTCTGCTGTTCATATTGCGTCATCTATTTTCGTTTCCGTTGTTGTTGTATTTTCGTTGTTGGTTCCAGCGGTTTCTTCTTTTCTCTCGGGACATTAAGATCTTCTATTGGCCATAATGCTCACAAGGTATTAACTATATCAGTGTTCCCTTTGATGTTCTAAGCCTCGGAAGTACCATTCCGAATACGTTATCTACGCATGTCAAACAGTTGAACGGCTGCATCTAACTCTACATTGTTTAACGTCACAAGTATTTTGTCCAGTGTTGCGTCACTTGTTATCCTTCGAAAACTTCTGGCGTTGGGTCTTCTTTTAGCGATAGAACCATGTGTTCACTTTGAGAGTAAACCCAATGATGTTCCATGCTGATCACGTTGTTTATTCTTCAATTCGTTGTGAAAGGCGTTGTCTCGCGAAGTCGCTCTTCTTTTGCGTGGTCTTCAAATCTCAATTTTTCATCTGCGTTGTGTTGATACAAGTATCAGTTGTTCAAAATCATGGCAAACATTTATAAATATCCCCTTAAGTTCGTCTTAAATACCATCATGACAACTAACTATGAAGTCAAAGTAAATACAACCTTTATTACCTTATTACTATCGAATCACTCCCGTAATCATTAAATAACAGCTCGATAGTTTATGTACGTGCTATCAGTAATTTTGTGACAGGTATGCGCTACTTTTTTACCTAGAGTATTGCATTTTAAACAGACGTATCGAGTTCGTATCTTAAAATCACAAATCTGTATACCATTATAGTTTAGGAATTTTTCTATCGACATATTACACTGCTCTCTCTTAAATACGCGCGTTGGCCTAAACATGTATGTAATCTTTTATGAATAGGGCGGACTTTTTATATATGCATTCATAATACAAGAACATTTATCGGTATACTTCAAAATCCAGGCCTTTGCTCCTAATCGAACTACTCAAATAATTCTTATGCAACATCGCATCTTCTGTCCATAGCGTAATTTGCTTCGATGGCACAGGGATAAATTCTCTAACTCATGAGGACGCTAAGGTTATCAGAACCTCGGGCTCGGTATGACCGAACGCTGATCAGTCAGCCGTGCTCATAAAATATAAGTGTAACCCTTAAACAATTATATTAGAAATTTAATGCGTACATATCGTTATATTTTAACTGCGCTATACGCGTCAGATCGCATTAAATTCTTACTTAAAATTACTCAAGACCTTCAATATTATCGATATCCTACATATATTTGCAATCAACACGATGACATATATACATATTTACATAAAAAAAATTTGTGTCTGCCCTATTCGTATTCGCAATATTTTTCTTATTAATGTGTTTAACCTCTTTATTTCTCTATACTAATAATGCATGAAACCATATTCAATTATTCAAGTATACTGATTTTTGTGTACGTCTCTAAATTCCCATTTATGTGCAAGTTCTTATTTCATATCTTATATAAAATGACGTCAAAATCAATACTCTCTAATTTTTATTCCTACCTTATAAGTTCCTTTAATATAATATCAAAATATTAAACTGTCTTCAAAAATCCTTAATTATAAAAATGTATACGCCTCATATATCCGTATTCCTATAATGTCAAATAAATGAAACATTCTTCAAATATTCCCATTTCTTCATACGTTCTAATTTCATGAAAACTTGCAAAAAAATCCACAATTTAAAAAAATACCATCAATTACAAATGTATTTATATTATGCAAAAATGTGTCCTTACATAATTATATATTCTAATAATACAAAAAATATAGAAAATTCTTTAAATACCCTCAATTATTTGTGCGCATCTAATCTCAGTATTTCTATAACTCATGAAATTATGTTAATTTCGAATACTTTCTTATTCATTTATTTTATACTCAATTTACCGATATTTTAGAAAAAATACTGATCAATGAAAAACTGTATTGATTTTGATACTTGCATAATTTCTCCGTACATGATTAATTATTTCTTTAACACCTAACTACGTAAAATTCTTTATAAAAATTCTTTAAAATTTCGTTGTCATGACGCCTTTTACTTTTTATTTCTTACTTGATAAAATTTGAAATAAACCGCTGTTTGCCATCATTTATGAAAACACTGACCGTTTTTTCCATCTGCGTTTTTTTCCGTTGGCCCGTGAAAGAAGTGGCACTTACGTTGATCCTGGGTTGATCCTGTCACTGCGCACCATTAATGTACTGTGTAGCGTAATTACACGTTGTTCGTTGATAACACACAGTAATAACCAAAGTTCATTTCTGTTTTCATCGAGATTTATTTCTGTTGAATATTCTCTAACACAACGCTTGCTAATGTTCATGAAATACAATTTTACATCGCGGTGGCCGACATGGCCACCACGTCAAGAAAGCGTGACTACTCTACTCGATTGTCAAACTAGCTCTAGAATCCCCTCTTACAACAAAGCACAGCATTTTATTCCAAGGTACATGAACATAAAATTAAGATATTTCCTTTCTCATTCTTGGTTGGTTAACTGTTCTCTTACCCCGATTTTCTAAACCCACCCCTTCGAATAACCCTTGTTGATTGGATGGATCGCTTATACACCTACCACATGTCTCAGCAGAAGAGTGCAATATACATTTATCACTTTGGGAACAGGAGACCTCATTTCATTTGCATACTTGATCATACAAACAGATGCTCTCTATGGACAAACCACATTAGTAGTGTGAAACCTAACACTCCTATAATCGATTACGTAAACCCCGATACCCATAAGATACACACTCAATCCGAACTTACATTTGTTATGTACATTGGGAAATTGGATATTTCAATTATTTAAATTTCATTATATACCATATCTGAATTGGGGCTTGTTATGTACGAGCCGAATGTTCCCGATAATTGAACTACATTGGAGAAATGAAACCATACTTCCATAATCAATTTTTCAAACTTCATTACATACCCCATCCAAAGACATCTGTTATGTTAATTCCTAAATACCCGCAACATACAGCAACGTTAAATACTCAAACATATTATGAAAATATTTCCCTATTATTAAATCTATCTGTACTTAAATTTATATACCGTTATGTTACAACAAGCCTTCAGCGTATGGTTTTACAGAGGGTTTTTTTAATGAACCAAATAATATCTTCATCATTTTTAAGTATATAACTATGTAGCATTTTGCGTATGTTCGCCAGACAACGATTATTCGGGAACAGGCCAGCATAAGTAGAATAAAAAATTACATTTCGCTAAAGCCTTTTTATTCAATTATCCAGCTGAATCAAATAGCCAAGTATAGTCTTACCGAAACAGCTTCTTCAGTATTCACGGTTTTACTTGTGGAAAAAACCTTTCAATAGTATTTGCAGTGTTTCTGAAAAATGTATTACGTTGACATATTTGTGTAATGTATGGTATAGTAATTGTTTTAACAAAGACAAAGACACGTTTGCAAAGAATGTCCCTGTTATGAACTTTGAAAGAAAGCGGATATATTTAAATACAGAGACACTTTGTTTATACAATTCATATTACATTCGTTTGATATAATTAATGTATAAACTTTATAAATACAGGGAAGGTACACATTAACTGATATTGAAAGGAATTAATGCACATTCAGATAATTTTAGGTACGCCTTACTTGTCAACTTTCTCTTCGGTAATTTGGAAAACGCTATGAGAAAGTGGTTCTGAGTTGTGTTCTTCAACGCACTTCAAACCAAACGGTAGATTACAGCAATCTGGGCAATAGTGGCTGGCTTCAATATGTATTTTGTTTAACAAACATGGATTACAAAGCAATGTATTTGGGCCACTATCAGCTGACAGGTGTTCAATGTTAAACTGAGCGTGAATTTGTGTTGCCTTCATAACTTTGTGTAAGTCAGAACAGCTTTGGCACAACATATAATATTCACACTCCGACAAATTGTGATTGCTTTGTTATTTTTTCCGATATCTTTACAAAAGTCGCAAATTGGCTCACTTAATTTACCGAACTCATCTGTGTCCTGTGTGATTTGCAAATTAACATCATCACTTGTGTTATTAGTATAAATCAATTTTGTTACTGCATGCGACTGATGCTTTTGTACACATATGTCACAAAGCCATTCGTTTTCACATTCAGAGCAAATGTGGAAAGGATTTTCAGTTTTGTTCAACCGTTTACATGGGCCACATGACAGGTCAGTACTTCCGCTTGTATGGGGTAAATTGACACTTTGTTCAGAGTTTATTATGAAAATGTCAGTTAATGTATAACCATTTGTAGATTGCTGTTCTCCGTGCAATTTACCGCATGCCCTGCAAAGTAATGAATAGTTAAATTCCTTACAAACATATAACGCAACTGCTCCTTTGTGTTGAAGTTTGCATGGTGTACAAAAAGAAGTGTTTTCCACTTCGAATGACGTGTCTACCATTTTTTGATTTTCGTAATTCTGAGCATCATCCAATTTGTGATCTTTTGTTGACTTCTGAGCTTTGTGTTTTTTTCCACAAACGTCACAAAGTAACTCGTTTTCACAATGGGGGCAGAAGTGTATAGCAGTTATTGACATATTTAGAAACTTGCATGGTTCGCATAACAAGATAGACTCATCAGATGTAAGTTCTAAATTCACATGATCATTGAATTCGTCAACATAAAGAGGTCTATGATCCTTTGTGGATTTCTGTACTTGATGATTTTTGCAGCAACCATTGCATTGTAATTCGTTAGCACATTCCGGACAAAAGAAAGATGCATCGCTTATTTTGTTTTGATTGTGACATGGTTCGCAAAGTCTTTTCTGTGTTTTGTTTGAATCATCTAGATCTTGTTGAACAGTGTATTGTGTTATATCACTAAGTTCATGCCCCCTTGTTAATTTCTGAACTTTATGATTTCTTCCACACGAGTCGCAAAACAAGTCGTTGTCACATATTTTACAAAAATATGTAGCAATTCTTGAGTAACCTTCAAATTTGCAATTTTCGCAAACATTGAAGATGAGACTGCATGTGTTAAATGCCCAGTGATGATACTTATGTTATTAAGTGTATGATCGCATGTTGATCGTTGTGCCCTATGTGTTTCTGCACAGTTATTGCAAAGCAACTCGTCATGACATTGGAGACAAGATGAGGATGCAAGAACGGATTTTCCTTTGTTATTACACGGTGCGCAAACTTTTGCACAGTCTTTTGATGATGTATCTTCAGAAATTTGATTTTTGTAATTTATAATATCATCTAGATTGTGACTTCGTGTCGACTTTTGTTTATTATGATTTTTCTCACAATCATTGCATAGAAGTTCATTGTCGCATTGAGGACAAAACAATGCAGCGGAAACGAACTTTCCATTAAATGTGCAAGGTTCGCACATCCTGTCGGATTGTTTTGATGATACATTTTCCCTGGCCGAATCGACGTATTTCGAAAGTACAAGATAGAACGTGAGTTCGTGTCGACATATGTGCGCTGTGGTGTTTTCCGCAATCATTGCATAACAGTTCGTTGTCACACTGCGGGCAAAACAATTCAGCAATAACTGACTTTCCATTGAATGTACACGGTTCGCACATCCTGTCGCATCTTTCGGTTGGTAAATTTGCAATGGTTGGATCTACGTAATTTCCAATATCAGATAGAACGTGATTTCGTGTCGACTTCTGTGCATTGTGGTTTTTTCCACATTCATTGCATAGAAATTCGTTGTCACACTGAGAACAAAACAATTCAGCAATAACGGACTTTCCATTGAATGTACACGGTTCGCACATCCTATCGCATCTTTCGGTTGGTAAATTTTCAATGGTTGGATCGACGTAATTTCCAATATCAGATAGAACGTGACTTCGTGTCGACTTCTGTGCATTGTAGTTTTTTCCACATTCATTGCATAGAAATTCGTTGTCACTCTGAAGACAAAACAATTCAGCGACGACGGACTTTCCATTAAATGTACACGGTTCGCACATCCTGTCGCATCTTAAAGTAGGTACATTTTCATGTCTTTGATCGACGTAATTTGCAACATCACAAAGAACGTGACTCCGTGTCGTCTTCTGTGCATTGTGGTTTTTTCCACATGCATTGCATAGAAATTCGTTGTCACACTGAGGACAAAACAATGAAGCGACAACGGACTTTCCATTGAATGCACACGGTTCGCAACTGCTGTCGCATCTTTTAGTAGGTACATGTTCATGGCTTTGATCGACGTAATTTGCAACATCAAAAGGAACGTGACTACGTGTCGACTTCTGTACATTGTGGTTTTTCCACATTCATTGCATAGAAATTCGCTTTCACACTGAGGACAAAACAAATCAGCGACAACGGACTTTCAATTGAATGTACACGGTTCGCACATCCTGTCGCATCTTTTGGTAGGTACATTTTCATTGCTTTGATCGACGTAATTTGCAACATCAAAAGGAACGTGACTACGTGTCGACTTCTGTACATTGTGGTTTTTCCACATTCATTGCATAGAAATTCGCTTTCACACTGAGGACAAAACAAATCAGCGACAACGGACTTTCAATTGAATGTACACGGTTCGCACATCCTGTCGCATCTTTTGGTAGGTACATTTTCATTGCTTTGATCGACGTAATTTGCAACTTCAGAAAGAACGTGACTGTGTGTCGACTTCTGTGCATTGTGGTTTTTTCCGCAGTCATTGCATAGAAGCCCATTATCACACTGAGGACAAAACCATTCAGCAGCAACGGACTCGCCCTTAAATGTGCAAAGTTCGCACATCCTTTCGCCTCTTTCGAGTGGTGAATTTGCAATGGTTGGATCGACGTAGTTTCCAATATCAGATAGACCGTGACTTCTTGTCGACTTATGTGCATTGTAGTTTGGTCCACATTCATTGCATAGAAATTCGCTGTCACACTGAGGACAAAACAATGCAGCGACAACGGACTTTCCATTGAATGTACACGGTTCGCACATCCTGTCGCATCTTTTGGTAGGTACATTTTCATTGCTTTGATCGACGTAATTTGCAACTTCAGAAAGAACGTGACTCTGTGTCGACTTCTGTGCATTGTGGTTATTTCCGCAGTCATTGCATAGAAGCTCATCATCACACTGAGGAAAAAACCTTTCAGCAGCAACTGACTCGCCCTTAAATGTGCAAAGTTCGCACATCCTTTCGCCTCTTTCGAGTGGTGAATTTTCAATGGTTGGATCGACGTAGTTTCCAATATCAGATAGAAAGTGACTTCTTGTCGACTTCTGTGCATATTGGTTTTGTCCACATTCATTGCAAATAAATTCGTTATCACACTGAGGACAAAACAATGCAGCGGCAACAGACTTTCGATTAAATATACAGATTTCGCACATCTGTAGAGTTGCCTTTAATTGTATTTCGTTTTTGTCTATGGTTATCAACACATGTTCTTTTGTTAAATCTTGTGTTCTGTGTCGTTTACAACACTCTTCGCAAAGCGACTCACATTGTTGGCAATATAAAGATGCAGAAATAGCTACTCCCTGACGTTTGCAGAAGTCACATAATGTGTTGATATTGTTGGCAGAGATTTTTTTCTTATACTTTTCCATATTAAAAATATCAGAAACCTTATTAACTGTATTTGGATTTTTGATGTTACCGAGATTGGAATCATCGTGAATACGTCCGGCTTTGCATCCGGATACCTCGTCCCCGGACGGGGACGCCATTGGTGGATTTGTAAGTGAATCTATCATTAAATAAGAATTGCGTGTGGTAATACATTTTAGAACACTTTTGCAAGACATTTTGTAACATTTTTAGGTCCCCGACCTGCAGTTCAGTCGTAGATATGTTATTATCATAATTGATTGATTATAAAGAAGACCCTTAGGCATAACCTTTGAAATCTTCATCTCAAAATAATTAAAACAATTCTTCCCCAAAGACTAACATGAATAATTCAACTTGTTATTTGGAAGCTGTGTTTGTAATAATCTCCAGTCTGTTAGACTTTTTAGCGGTTGTCAAACAATATTAAGTACTGTTTTTATGCAATAAATCCTTGTGAAATTGACCTTTGACCTGCTTATCTTAAATTAATAAGCGTTCTTGTTTCTTCCCTTTCAAAAAGATTAATCAAAAGGATAACCCGGGGTTTAGTTCAAATGCGAATTTAAATATTATATATCATTATAAATATAATTTTTTTAAAGCAAACTTCTTTTCAAGTGAATTCGTTTCCTGAAAATTAATTAGAGCATTCATTTCTTCTTAAGAAACTAGCATATCCGACTTTATTCCAAAGGGTATCGAGATATCACGCAAGGACGAAAAGTTATTGTGTTCAGAAAGACCGTTCAAACGATCGACGGACTGGTGCAGAGCAATATAACTACACTTTTCTAAGGAGTAACATCAACCTGAATTTTCATAAAATATATCATCAGCATTAAAATTAATTCAATGTATATTGAGGTGGCAGTTTAAATCAAATCATATGACAAGCACCAAATTTTCAGCGGTGGTTCATGAACTACCATAAAATGTAGGTTAACATAGTTATCACATTTTTTTTATTTATACTTTTAGTATACGTGTTAAATGTATGCAAAGTAATATTGACATTCTTCATTGCATTTTACACTACAAGGTCAAAGATAATCTAAATTCAGCTACGCCAAAAGACAAATATACTACGCTTAAATAATATTAACAAGAACAGAAATCGTTTTAATTGCCTAATTGTACTGTTAGCATCTAACGTAATTGTATTTGCTGATTCGTTTTCATCTTATATTGTGAAAATACGTTTATTTTAAAATATTATTTTTAAATTATTATATTAAAAACAATCTTACTTAAATTAGTTGCTTTCCTCGTTGTTTTAGAATTGAAATCCAAATGATCAACGATCGTAAACAAAAGTATTATGTTAGCATATCTTTTTCGATCGTCCTAGAAGCAAATAACTTGGCATAAAATACCTCTATTAAACGGACTTATCTATTTTTATGTTTTTATTTCTTTAATTTACAACTTGTCTGTTATCAATATATCAATAATATTTTATTTTTTTTCAATCGCAATTGTACTCTATAGTTTACTAAATATAATTTACTCTATAATTTAGGAATAATACATTTTATTTTATGCTTTCAGGTGATTTACAGAGAAATATCAGTGAAATAAAACTGATATTTCACTGTTTCAAACATTGAAAAATAACAGTGAAAAATATCAATAATTTTCACTGCTTTACTGTGAAATGACGTCATTTTTTCGACAAAATGACGTCATTATATCAGTGAAATTCTCCAGTTAAGCTCTTTTACAATGTAAATAAAGGGTGAAAAAAAAAAAAAAACTTCGTTGGATTCGGTGGAATACCGATTTTAATTCATTCGTGATCATAAAAAATTAAACAATATATATATTTTTATGATCACGCGTGAAATCAAATCGATGTTCCACCGAAGCTAACAAATATCCTCTATATCAAAGTATTAATTATCGATTGTACAAATAACATATACGAACATTTAAACGTTATATGTTATCTATAAATAACTCTAAACATCATTTTTTTAAATTTAAACTGAGTGATAGTGAGAAATATTTTAAATATGTTTACTTTTAATGTTTAATAAAGGCCATACACAAGTTTTGTCTAGTGTCTAAATTACATGATAAAGTTATTAAAATTATATATTACTTTCTTAACCATTCCAAACATTATTTTGAACATCACAAACATTTTGTTGATCTTTACCTTTAAAGCCTAACTGCTTCATTGCTTTTCTTAACAAGACGTGCTTTGCAGTTACCAAATTCATTCGCGACTGACATGTTGATCCCTTTGTTCTTAACCAATGTCTAGATCTAGCATTGACTTAATTTTAAACAAATATTTTCGCGTGTGGCATTAGCAAATGTATAAAATTACCAAAACTGCTTATATTGCATTTTTCAACAAAGCCTGTTCTAAACTTCTATTTCATGTGGCCATTCAAATTACGATTAGTAGCTTAAATTAGTATGTTCATAGAAAATGATTTGCAAACAAATAGAACAACATATCCGTGGTGAATTGGTGTGCTTGCAATAGATGTGACGCTATTTTGTGACAATATGTGCACTACTTACCATGCTGTACATTAGACGTTTGATGGGCGTGCTCAGTTTCAATTGGTTACGTCAGGATTTTGTTTAGTCACAATATTGTATTTAGTAACGGTGATATTTACCCATCTTTCCCTGAATTAAGCAAGGTCTTGATATAAATATGCATTTATTAGATTTCATTACAATAAAGATTCACTGAGCACAAACCATTTATGCGCTTATGAGTATGTTGATTATCAATGTTCTTACTATTTTCTGATGAATCAATTTTACTATCAAAAACAAGGAACGAGCATACGTTCTAGTTAAAGTAAAGATAAGCTTCTCTTGTCACTATCCGTCCAATATGTAGTCCCAACTGAAATCTAAAACCATCTTTACATGAAATTTAACTAAAATAGCATTATATCAGATTGAACTAATGATATTTGATATAATTAGTTATTGTCAGTTTTTCCCAACCCAACTCATGTACAATCCCAACCAGTGTATGATGTTTATGTGTTAAATTTCCTAACTATAGCTGAATTCTTTAGTGACTAAAAACATGTGTATAAACGTTAAATGTACACAAAGAACCCTATATTAAATCCTGAGCGAGTTTTCGATTCAAGGCTAACGACTTATAATTAAAAGTTTTTCATACAATTAATGTTTAATAACATGAGAGATCAGAGTATTATTTTGTTTAAATCTCAACACCGTCTTGATTTACTCAATTATAATTGTAGCGACACTGAAAGCCAACGATTCAACCTTGCGTACGTTATAAATGCTTTAACGATACAATTCAGCCGCAAAATGATATCGACCATTGATAAATCTTTTAATTATAAATAAATTATATTTCTGCTGAGGTGGAAATTCCAGGACGGTCACAACGCCTATAAAACAAAATGTACCCAACCAGTAATGATTTTATAGAAATATACTTTGGGTGTCATGTAAAAGTGTGCTTTAAATGGCACATATGACACCACAATGTACATTATTTTTACGTTTTAAGTTGTCCAGTAAACTTGATCTTTTGAAAATGGAATTCATAACATTTATTATGCTGGTTTAATTTGAATCAAGGTGTTTAGCAGTATTATGTACCGTTACACTGCTTTTGCATGCAATCAATTGTGGTGCAGCGAACATCAAGACACTTTGTCATTTTGTTCTACATTTCTACAGATAACTGCCTTTCAAATGCATTAGTTTATACAGTTCGTAGATTTCCTATTCAATTGAATGCTTCTTCTTAATATCAGTTTTGGTCGACAGCGGACGCGTTGCTGCATCGAAAGTTGGATATTTGTGTCGAATACATGTCTGACAATCAAATGAGTGAGCGCTGCGTAGCGAGCATTTTCATAGCAAATAAAGTTTCATGAACATTTTTTATGCTAACTTACTTACTGTACAACCTTCATTTTGATTTGACAGGCCATTGTGGATAAACGGAGCAAGCTACAGCTCCTCAGAAGACACTGTTTACAATCGTAAAAGGTTAAACCTACATGTGCCAAGCAGTAAGCTCTTGCTGATAATGATGTAGTGTTTTACTTACTATAAGCATGAATTTCATTATATCAAATTATATCTTCTTTAATAAATATAAAATGGACTTCGTAATATAGGTGGAAAACACTCAGACAAAAAAAGAGAAATTTTCATGCAAAATATTTGTTTATCTTTTGTTGAAGGCCAATCAGAAATATGTTCTTTGTGCTTTCCGGTGGTTTATAGAGAAATATCAGTGAATCTAAACTGATAATTCACTGGTTCAAACAGTGAAGAATAACAGTTTAAATCATCGATAATTTGCACTGTTATACTGTGAAATGACGTCGTTGCCGTGACGCATTATTTCAGCAAAAATACAAAAATAAAAGTATTACTTGTTTGATTTGGTGGATGACCACGAGTGAATAAAAATCGATCTTCCACCAAATCCAACAAATTTACCGTGAAATTTTCATTAAATCGAATATATATGTTGGATTTGGTTGAATATCGATTTAAATTTACGAGTGATCATAGAAAATAATATTCTCACGAGTGACGTAGCCACGAGTTAAGAAAGCTTATTTATTTAATGTAACCGTTTACCATATTACTTAAATACTTAATACATTTGCACTCCTTAATGTATTTTATACAATAACACGTCTATATTTATAAACGGATTTCCTGTGTACGTGTAGGTACCAGCTTTAAAATAATAGTATATCATGCGATACCTCAGAGATGTTCACTTTAATAGTTCATAATTATTGACTCTTACACGTTTTAGTCAATACACCCCAAACATTTTAGTTCAAACGCAAAATTGTGTTTCTTAATATTCGTGCTACTGATATATACAAAAATAAACATCAGAGATCGATAAATCGTGCGCGCCGGTTGCTAACGACCTGTCCGCCATATTCTAGACAAGCCTAGTTCTCAGTTATTCAACAAATTTAGTTTATTTTGTTCGAAAAAAGGGAAAATAAAAATAAAGGAACAGTGTAAATAAGGTTTATGTAACTCGGACAGTCGGTATCGAGATAGATAAGATAGAGGAATTTAATTTATACAATTTCCAACGCGGCAATGTGGTCTTGACAAGTGCGAGTGGAAGCTTTAATGTACCAAAATAGACAAAATAGCCCTTATACAAAATGTATTTATTTCATAAAATCAAAATGTCATATAATCAATATTAAGTATAAATTATGTAACGTGTATATGTAAACTAATAGGGAATATTGGTATTTGCGTAACTTAACGAAATCAACGTTATAAATCGCTTTTCATGTCAGAAGCAAGTAAAATCTAACTAGTTTAATAAAAAGGTATTGATGCCACCGTTTTGTTGTTCTGCACTTTTAGCTATACTGATTGATCAATGTCCCATAAGCAATTTTAATAGTATTAATATCACTTTTATACGTAATCACATGGGGGATTTCGGTACCCGCTGTGCGTTAGAAAGCATGTAAAACATAAGCGAAATTCCATTTATAAAGCGCTATGCGTGTCAAATACATGTGGACAAAATGTTTCGTTAGTATTTTCTTAACTAACGTGGATAAATACCAGTGCTGAGGTGTGAATTTATTACTAATACAGCCATTACACGAAGTAACGGATTAGATTTCGGTAAGCGCGCAAGCGTTTAGGAGCGTGTTTAAAGTACCGAAATACCCGTTATACATAGCTAATCTTCTTTATAAACTAATATTTGTTGTATTTGCATAATAAATATATGACACAACCCCATTTTACCAGTGTTATATGGGGTGAAAAAGTCCGGAATATCGCGTTATCTATAGGCAATCTATAGGCAAAGAAGCCACTTTGGTGTTAGCTTGTCTAGGTTTTCTAACCGCTAAGCCACGTGACTAAGTGGGCGGAGCGATCATCGTCCAGGCGAGATGTCAATTGATCGCACTAATGGCATTCGGTCATTAGAATACAAGCATACATCTGACATAATCATTTCTTGACGTTTTCGTCAAAGTGACGTTAAAACAAAACTTTCTTCAAAACTTTCTGCCTCGCCCCTTGTTTTTGTTTTCGATTTCCGATATAACACACTCTATGAACGTATGTATTAAGTATTCAATTTCAGTAACCGGCCTTTGTCGTTCTTTGTTAACTCGTGAGAGTCAGCGATCATATTTACGACCTCAAAGCTTGCAACGTCATCACGAAAGTATAACAAAATAAAATAAAATGTTAATGATTTCGGTTGTTTGTCCGTTTAAAGTGCCTTCAAAAACGAACGTTCGGTGTTTCAGAAAATATTTTGATGATGCAGAAAGACCCACGCAACCCCCCCCCCCCCCCCCCACACACACACACACACTAACCCAAATTAATCGGCAAACATGTGGCTCTGGCTACACTACTGCAACAGAAACACAACAAACAAACAGATGTTTCATTGTTGTGCAATGATTTTTATTTGACAGAAAAAAAAATCTGAAGTTATTGATTCTAATTAATAAAACCGGAAAATGATCTACTCGATCTACAGTGTTCACATTTTTTTTTTCTTAGTTTTCATTTTGTTATTTTAAAGCTTCTTGCATATTAAAGGGTAAGGAAAATGATAAAACAGTAACATTGGGAGGATAAATGGCAAATTAATTATATAACTCGCTAGAAACCCTCATGCTGGTTTTCATGGAAAACTTCAAAAATTGAACACGTCATGAATCCTTAAAATCTACTACGAGGTTATCCTGTTCAGAATCACCAATACGGTAACCTCCCCTTATGAGAAGATTTCTTTTTGTGCAGCTTAAATCATTCAGTCTTAATTATCCGATATGTTACTTCGTCTGTTTTTCGGACATAGTTCTCGAAAGGTAAGAATTTGAAACGTAACTTAGTCAGACAAACAAACTTGTATTGTACTGTCTAACATAAATGATATGAAATATACGTACACATATATTCATATTTATGAGTTGCTGTCTAAATAATTTCATGTTTTTACTTAGAACAATAGACATAGCATATAGTGTGCGCGACCATACCTCACGCACTAAAATATACTAATCTAGTGCATAATGCATTCGGTTATTTACGAACTAAAATGATTCGCCTCAGTTCTCTAAAGTTGTAAACGTATGCTTAACAATGTGTTCAAAATAGAATATCCTTGGCATTGACATTTGAATTCATGTACAATTTTAAGTTTTATATCAATGTAACCAAACAATCGTGGTAGCGATGATATGTTTAAAATAGCTACCATTGGTCGGCCTATAAGCTTATGGCTCTGCGTTATTTCAACACATACGATTAATTAAACTAAAATTTAATTATCTTCCACTTCCGTTTCGTTTACTTTCGCTTTCGCAATTATTTAATCATTATTTTATTCAATTCGTTTGATACATCTGAAACGCAATTTGTCGCGCATAGAATTTTATTAAATATACACAGTTACAAGGTACAATAATACACTTTTTTCAAAATAGCGTTATTAGGAATATGCAATACGTATAAATAACACAAGCAAATTACAAAACTAACTATATTGTAAAAAACCTTATTATTTATTTTGCAGGATCTAAAACAACATCAAAATGAAAAACAAGCAATAATATGCGAAATGGGAAATGCTAATTAGAAGCCGTTATCAGACGAATGTGATACCGACTCTGATTCGTCATCAGATTCCAGACCCGGTGAAATTATACTCATAGATCTGTCAGACTTGGATGGGGATTTAAATCCAGAAGACGCCAAAGTTATTAAAAATCGATGTCCGGACACATCAAACGATGTCGAAAAACATTCTGACGGTGGTACAAAAACGCATGAGATGGAAACGGACCAGGCTGGTATTTAACGAGGTTTCTAAGATATAGATGACACCGCAAGGCAAAGGCAAACGCAGCTGTTTTGAGGACCATGTAACATTCGACGCAAAATCGCCACAATGCGTTGCCTGTAACGACCTCGCATACGTTGTTGGACGTTTCTGCATATCTGGCTAAAAACGAAGGGGGCCATAATGGGACAGGATACAAACCTATCTGCAACCTGTGTCTCATTCCAAAAGTTGAAACTGAAGCAATCCTTCAATGTCAAGAATGCAAAACACAGCTGTGTGATTCGTACAGTAATCAGCATAAAGCACAGAAGGCGACCCGTTCTCACAATCAAATAAACATAAATACCGAAACACCTAAAACCAAACGGTATGTTTGACAAAGAATACCACATTGTTAAGAATAACTTACATACAATGGATCATAGCAAAAACCCTAATGCACTCTGAATATATATTATTTTACTTGTTGTTTTTTTCACTCAATTATTAAAGATGTATTTATATTTATTTATATATTTATATGTATAAGGATGAATAAAAGAGTTAATACATCATGTTTAATTTTACGAAAGTCGAGTCCGCGATATATATATATATAAATATATATACATGTATATACATGTATATATAAGATCACAATAAAACAGTCGACTCTCGTAGGCTTGATTTCGCTTGCCTCGAATTTCTGAGTTGCTCGAGGTCTCTTCAAGGATCAAATTGTTTCTGTTTTGCTCTATATTCATATTGTTGTTTGTCGTTTGGCGCAAATTGGCGAGGTTTGAATTTTCTCTGATTGCTCGAAGAGTTTTCTCAATTCTGGTCACAATTTTCAAAACTTGTTTGTTTGATTGGCTTGAACTGGCTTCAAGTCGCAGAATGATGTTAATCGATTTGGCTTGCTTGATAACTTATAAAAGGTCGAGCGATAATTGATTTAACGGTCGTTGCAAACTTGCCAATGAACAAAATTATTAATTGGTTTTATATAAAATATGTTCAAACTTTATTATTGTCTCATTCGTATACATACATATATGACTATACATACACATGTACAAATAATCACATAAAACATGTATACGACCATTCTTTTGAAGAATTTTAAGAGACATACCTATTCAAGATTACATTACATCAAGACTATTACATATTTACACGAAGTATTAAAAGTTAAGTGACCATCGCTAATCGTTAATTAAAAACTGCTATAAGACTGATGAATTTGTAAAATACTGAGAGTTGTAAATCGGGCCCAAATGCGCGTATAACATAAAACATTATAAAATACCAAATATCATCCAAGATCATATCTTGGGTGAACTGATTAGCAATGATTACCTAAACGCAAATGAAAGTACATATGATTAAAGAAAGTACAATGCCATTATTTACATTGGAATAAAATACGCGTTGTAGAATATTAAAACAGGTTTTGGCACAAAAAAGTATCATTTCAGTGTTTGTGAAAAGGAATATCAATTGTTCATTTTTAGACATTCTAGTGTCACATTATGGTTAGAAATTGTAGGTGGAATATGTTGGTTTACCTTATATAAGAAATATTGAAAATTTTATCAAAAGGGCCAGTAAACATGACAGTCACAAAGTGCACATACGTTCAAATAAGCTTATCGATGAGGGAGAGATTAAAGAATAGTATAGTTGACACAAGGCCGGTTATGTTTGTATTGGTCAGGCAAAAGTGTTTATTCAGTTAAATCTCTCATCAAAAGGTTGGATAAAGCTTGTTAATATTTGGGTGGTTTGTTTATCCCGTTCCCAGGGCTTCATTGATTCAGTATCTTAAGTAATCCATCCAACCAGAAACAAGCACGTATAGAACACTGACCAATGGGATTCATAACTGAGTTCCACGGGTCAGGTGTTAGAGGGAAACAAGACAGTTAGCGTTTAGACTTGGAGACGCACGGATCGAGAAAGACACAATCATGTAGCAATCACAACGTATTTGTATAACTGAAAATATGTGAGACATTAAATTAGACTAGAAACTGATATATGGTGTTGTTGAATATTTTATCCTACGTAATGCAGAGAAATTAACATAAATAGATAGAGTAGACTTGTCCCATGCGCGGCACGAGAAAATGGGAGTTAATGCAAAACTCGTCATCTTGGCAATTCGCGCATGACGAGATATCGAATGATAGGCTACATACCGGTAATTTAAGAGTAATGAACATTGTTAGTAACTATGTGTCGTCTATGAACTATGAACGATTACGGGACACTAGCAAATGTATTATCTAAAAGCTTAGCCTTCTCAAATAAAGCGTGTCATCGTACAAAAAAGTAATCTAGAAGTACATGGCTTTCGTCTTCAATATTACAACAAAACGGACATTTTCTTTCAAGTTCACTTAAGCCCTCGTAACGCCCTGTTTCTATGCGCAAAGGAGCGACACCGCAGCGGAACTTGCTAAATGCAGCGCGATGCCGTGGAGGCATAATAAGTGTGCAATACATCTCGGTCTGGTAATCATTTTTAAACAGCCGATACGTACGTAACTTATTACCATCATTACCAGAAGGGCCTGTGGCACTTTTTAAAGATTCCAGCCATTCTGAAACATTTTTTTCTTGCATCTTGCTAGTAGCCTTATTGACAATAGCATGCTTTGGAATTGAAACACGTATGTTACAATATTTTTGTGCACCACAAGTTTTTTAACATATTATCAACAAAGAAAGCCCAGTTCTTGCATGATCTATTTGCTGCAGATGCAGTGCAAAGTGCAACTCGTTTATTTACTCTACAGTCAAGCATATCAGATAATCTTGTCCAATGAATAGCAATTGATTTCCACTGTCTGATTTCCGGGGGTATCCACCCCATTTCATCCGAAACCGCAACATTTGGCGTATTTTTACTAACACCTAAAAAGAAACGCATGGCACGATACTGCACGGCATTATTACACGAGTAAGAAAATATGTCAACTACACTTTTGGACACAAGCTTGTTTTTTAGTATAAACGGCATTCTCGAAATTTTTTCTAAAACGCAAAGCAATAATTACACAGAATAAAACTTTCTGCGGTGTGTACATGTTTGTTGAATTTGCTTAAAAGATAATAACTTCATAACATATATTACATCACAGATCAAAATCACTATGCTATTCATGAGAAAAGTTGTTTTAGGTGGACATAATGTATATGGAATACGATGGTGTATTAATAGTGCAGTTTAGTTATAACAGACACATTCTTAAACTGAAATCGATTACACAAAGGATACCATTTGTTGCCATATATATATATAATACTCAAATTCAATAAACATACTGCAAAATCAAATATGTTGCACACAGTTTTATTTAAGTTAACACATTATATATGATATAATATGGCTCGAAGTTCGGATGGCTAGAAGTTTTCTTGTCGGCTAAGTCGAATTCGAGCAATCGGTAATTATATGAGATACAAATACCTGGCCCTCATTCGATTTTGCCCTTGACGCGATTATTTTAGATGAAAATGTGTGAACACGAGGACTTCAGAAAACTCTTTTGCTTCCGTTAACACCATATAAATACAGAGCGGCAAAACAATCACTCCGCTCTCTAATGGTAAAGTGAATCAATGTGGGACTCGCCAATCGATTATCAACTGTTAGAGCTGAGCGTTTTTATTATTTTCTTGCTTACATGTGCACAAACTTTAACCTGTTGCCTAGTTTTCGCACTTAAATTTTTCACTTTTTTATGAAACTAGGTCAGAATATGTATCTTGATAATATCTAGGCTTAGTTCGAAGCAGAGTCATTTGCGTCCAAAACGTAAATTACCAGGCCATAACATCTTATAAAAACCATGTAATCTCTGTAGAGGCCACATTTAAGCTTCAATATTGGTGAACCTTGGTCAGATTATTCATCTTAATTTGATTATGGGTTACATGCATTAAAACAAGGTCACCAGATATGTAGGCCGAGTGAAAACTCTGGGTCACGTGCACTCAATTAAGCCATAATGTCAAATCTATAAAAAAAAATTGTT
This sequence comes from Dreissena polymorpha, assembly GCF_020536995.1. Classification (NCBI taxonomy): domain Eukaryota; kingdom Metazoa; phylum Mollusca; class Bivalvia; order Myida; family Dreissenidae; genus Dreissena; species Dreissena polymorpha. The sequence goes on along the minus strand of NC_068363.1, from coordinate 3,834,689 downwards.
TCTTATCTCAAGTTCATAGTAATGATTTAATGTTGATGATACTTGGTAAGAATGTATAGGCATTTTCGGTGGTTTAAAAAACTACGTTTCTTGGCCAAGTTTTCGACATTGGTGCTCCTTGAACTCAGGTGAGCGATTTCGGGCCATAACGACTTTCTTGTTTTTGACGATACAACACTTGTTGACTGTTAATTGAATATCCCTATAAATAATGGCAATTTAATTTATTTCTTAAATTTAAAGAATACATTGATTTATTTTATTGTTCTCTTCATTGTATATATTGTAGCTGTAAACGTAACAAAAAACCCATTCACATAAACTATCAATTACAGTGGTTCAAGTCGTATCGGTATATAAGCGGTTTACTTTAAGCTCCAAAATGTAAATGCGGGTTCGTTCACATAATTATCAGAACATTTACACTTTAAGTACAAAATAATTTAAATAATGAAAAAAAAAATCAAAGTTCGCCTGTCGAACTAAACATTAATCATTTACTGGTTTTACACACTTACCATTAGTTCATCGTTAATGTCATATTGGGGCCTTTCCATAAACGGATATCTAAGTCTAGAATCGGCTACGGATATCAAGATAATATTCATGAGAGCAAGGTTTAATATGACGTATAATACAGTTTCAACCGATTTAAAAATACAATGGCTGATTTTATCCATAGCATATATGTATTATACCCCGTTCGCCAGTTTCTCGATTCTGTGCAAGTCTCCCCACCTGCTGATAATCGGTAGGCGATTATTTAAATGTACGCAATTAATCAATGTAATTGAGCGTTTAATTTTTGTATGTAATCTGCACGTTTGACGGGACTGTTATTGTAAAACATGTTTGTTCGTTATATAAAAAATAATAGCTTAGGCTTCTTTCGGAGTAATGTTAATATTTTTCTCTTTCGGAGAAAAGTAAATATTTTCCCTCGAAACGTCATGTCCATCTCCGCCTTTTACATCAGTTTACATGTCTCTTATTTGGATGCACCATTAACTATACTACTCAACTGCCTATTAAAGTTTGTTTGCTTTCCATGACCTCAAATGTTTTCTTTCCCTGGTTTATATATAGACATGTTTTGTTTTCATTACCATATTGTATTCTGATTATATAATTGTAAATAAACTCGTATTTTGTGTTTGTGATGTTTGTGTGCACAGTTATAAGATTTGCATTGCGTGCATATAAGGTTGTAATAAAACGTAATTGAATTGTTTAGACCGAAATATGATGGACTTTTTAAGGTAAAAAACAAAACATAACGAGTCGTCTTTACAAAACAGATTCTTAAATATGGCATACATTCACTTGGAGCGATGTGATATGCATGTGTAGACCGAAAACATAATTAGTGAACAACAACGCTGTTTGGTTATTCAATAAATTAAACAAGCCTCGTCTTACGTTTAAGATATTTTATTGACTCAAACCGACTAATTCTAAAAGTAAATCCCTACACCAACGAAAAAAGCAAAACCACTTCAAATAGATATACAAGTTAGGACTTGCATTATAACAAGAGAGCCATGGTGACATAAATAACTTACATCAGTACTCACTGTTAGAAAGACTGTTGTCTAAGACATTTAATCATTTATGTAAGCAGTTTAAAGATTTTATCTCGCTATTTAAACGTTATTTTCTAAATTCATTGACATCCGCATGCTTACCAAAACATCAAAATATCGTCTTAATCATGACATGACTGGGCACATAATAAAATGTCGTTTTTCCGGGCTATTGTCTATAAAAAATGGTATCTGATCTTTTCATGAATTTGAAAAAAAAAGTATTATAAAAAAAAACTTCCCTATAAGTATTTTCAATCATGCTAATTACCGGTTAATCAAATAAATGAATTTTAGTGTATCTTTCCTGTGAAAAGGGAATTTTCTGATTGTGTCCTTTTACATGCAACGCTAATTAAATGTTTTATTTGATGTAAAAATCGTAGATAACATGAAAAATTTCGTCAAGTTTCGGTAATATAATAGTCCTTATAAAATCCAACGTTAATCAATGCGAACTGTTTTCCATTCACAATCAATCAAAATATCAAATGTCACATGTCAAACCAAAATACACCATTTACGAAATAGGCCCATTCATTGTGCGTATTGTCTTTGCCAACAGTCTTTGTTTTACAAGAATATTTGAACATTTCTACATGAACAACTGCTTTTATGGCATGACCAATCATCGATACCTGTACACAGTATTTGCCGCGTCTAATAGATCTTCAAAAGTTCGTGCATGAACGGAGTAAACGGTTTAATGTGTACATCGATATCAGATATGCTTAACGAATAACAAGGTGTAAAACGAGCCGACACATGGCAAATACCTGAAATACTAGTATGATTTAAAATAATAAACAAACGGAAATTATTCAATTCGTAATTGCTATCGCATGAATATCACATAGTTAATACTCTTATTTAAAATGTTTGTAAAACAGCAATTAGTAACAATAGAAAAGCACACACACTCAAGACAAAAAATTATTAATTGACTTTATAATATTGGACATTTGCCAGCATTAGAAAACCCAAATCCCGCCAATAATTTTTAAAACTCAGCTTATAAGTGAAAAACTTTATAAAGTACTAAAAATCGCAGACAACACAAGCTTTAGCCAATACAAATTAACAATAAGCTCGGCCAATACAAGATTGGGCGAAATTAGAATTCAACATTCGCCAATAAGACATACTATTTGTGGATGTCATATTGAAAATCCTCCTAAGCTTGAGACTATCTTTACTCAGTAAAATATCGTTTTAACAAGAAGACATAATGCAGATTGATAGATTACCGAATGTCGAACAGGCTTAGCTAAATCCTTACAACAACCCAGACAACGCAAACTGACATTGATTAAAGAGGGATTAGATACACCTTTGATCGGACAAGGAATAGGCAAGTAAGGTGATTGTTTGCTCTTTAAACTGGCAAAAACTTTCAAGTTGACACTCCCATGAAACGATTCAGCTGAGAAAAATTGTGTTAATTTTAGATTTCAATAAGCATTTGTGATTAAGTCGTTGCTATACTAGTTCAAAGAATGTTATGAGCATATTCATCATCTTGCATTAATGGTCAAGCTATAGACTGTTGCAAAAATGTTGTTTTTATGTTTAAATTTAACTTTCATATTTACAATGAAATATGCTGCAAGCAAACATATTATAAAGTCATTAAATTACATTTGCATTAATTGTTTTAATCCATAGTGATCGTGTTATTGGGCTTCAACTTGTCGTATAATTTCGTATAATTAGCATTCGACCTACGGTATCAGACAAATACTGCGGTACTCAGCCCAATAACAGGGCCGATATGAATTCAACATATTAATAACAATATAATTTTTATACGTATACATAGTATAACCAATTATTTGTAAATTTTGGCGAGTTTTTAAACTCCTGTCGATAAACAAATATGAATTCTGCTGGCAAGTGTTGTAATATCTACGAAAAAAATGAGAGCCGACGTGTGTTTCCAGCAAGTTTAGATACAGATGTTAGATTGCTAATTTAAAACGGATTTTGATAAGATGAGGTTGATATCACCAACTGATTAAAAATGCCTCATAATAAACACACATTCAATTGCGCAGTATTATAACTAACCACATATTTCATATTACGAAATTGCCCTGCAGAATTTCAGAACAAAAAAAAAAAAAAACGATATGTAAACACAGCAAACTTCAGTAACATAATAACAAACTAAACTAATGTACATAGGAAAACACACAATACATTTGTTATGCCAGAGCCCAATTCTGATTATATGTATCAAAGGCGAATCAACCATGGAACAATAGTTCATAACAATTCATATAAATATTCGCTTTTTATGTTATGTTAGTAAAGAAGTAGTACAAGCTATATGTCTGGAGCACATGCCTCTAATGCCTTACATAACAGAAGATACAATAGCATAACCTTTAGAACGTACAGAAAGTACACAAAAGCTAAACTGCAAAATAGTTTAATCATCTTTGAATATAAGTATGCCTTAGGTCAATGCAATGTAGACTCGCACTTCATTGATATAAACATGAACAACTCGTTGAGACAAATTTTAAGAAAAACACATACGAATAAATATCGCATCATAATGATTTAACTGGAAACGATTGTAAGTAAAAGCAAGGCTAGAAGGAAAAAATGTTCTTACTTTTTATTTCATTAAGCAGTGTGATCTATTCATTGCTATTCTAATTCAAAGAATGTTACGAGCATATTCATCCGTTCGCATACATATTTAAGCTGTTAGCTATTGAATTGTGTGTTGTTGTTTATATTTAAATAATAATTCAACATCCAAACAACAACGTGCATCAAGCATTACATTATTACAATGGACCACGCCCGCATCAATTAGTTTTATTCATATTGGTCTCATTATCGGGCTTTAAACAATCTTATTAGCATACGACCTACGACATCGGGTTAATACTGCTATTTTCAGCCCAAGAACACGGCCAATATAAATTCAACTAATCAATAACAATAAATCAAACGTTTACACACTGTTTCAAAATATTTGCATGTATTGCCGAGCGTTCACAGTCCTGTCACTACACGTATATGAATTTTTCTGGCAATTGGTGTAATTTCTACGACTATAATGACAAAACGACTTGTATTTCCAGCAATTTTATATACAGAAGGTTGATTGCAAATTTCAAAATGATTAAGTTCAGGTGCGGCGAATATTACTGGCTGATGTTAATACCTCACACTAAAAATTACATCGTAATAAATTTCACAGTATGATGACAGCGAAATATTTTATTTAAAAACAACTTCGAGACTTTTCAAACGACAGAAACAAAAAGATAAATTAACACAGCACACAGGCCAAAAAATATGTCCATTTCCGGTCGCCCGACCGTGTCTTCCGAATCGGCGCCGACCCTAAACTTTTTATTGGGGTCGCCAACAAAAAATAAATAAAATAAAATTCGTTCATTTTCGTTCATATTAGATGTAATATCAAGCAAACAAAGCATGTATATACATGTTTTTCTTATTATAAGCTTTAGTAGCCTTCCATTCTAGTACCCGAAAAAAAAACCTTCCTACCAACCATATTTTTTTCCCAAGGAGACCAGACCAGAAACGGACCTTTTTTTTTTGCTACATCAGTAACAGAATAACAAACTAAACTAGTGTAAATAGTAAAAAACATAAACAGATTATTAGAATCTGTATCTAAGGTGAATCAAGAATGGAAAAACTATTCAGAATAAGTATCATCTTTATGTTATGTAAATGAAGATGTAATACAAGATACATGTCAAGGACATAAGCCTAAAATGCTTGAATTGATAACGTTTATAACTGACAGGATGAACAATAACATGATATTTTGAACTTACACAAAGTACAAAAAACTTAACTTTAAGAAAGTTCAATCATCTTTAATAATACGTATGCTATTTGGCAACTCAATATGTCCCTGCACCCCAGCGATATACACATGCATAACTGTTAGACAGACGCACAAATATCCCGATCAGAAGCCAAATCTGTTCTACCAATTTCATTTTAAACAACACATATATTAAATTAAAAATAAATGTGGCCTTTGTAAAAGTAATAATAACATAAAGTACGCAAATCCCTGTATGGAAGTTAACTGTCTGGATATGTATGTACTTAAACCAAACAATATTGTAAACATGATTGTTTGAAGAACATATTTATGGTGGGTGTGTTTCAATGAATAAAGTCCATCTGCATCTGACGATGCATAATGAATGGACTGACGTATTTATGGATTCGCGTTAATATATGGACTCAATATTAGCATCGAAATTAGTTTTTATTAATAATTAAATCGTCTGTCTTAAGCTAGAGTGCCGCAAACGGAACTCGATCAATAAATTGTCTAATGTGTAATTAAAAGTCGAGTGAATAAAGTGTGTTCATTTCTTTTAGGAATTAAATACATTTTAAATTACATAAACAATTTAGCATCAAATCTTAATAACGGATTTATTATCGATGGAGCAGGTGATTATGTGCTATTTTAGAATTAATGCACCATTACAGATATATCTTCCAGAGGCCTAGGGGTATTATATTCAGCATTCAATATCGAATATGGAAAGAACGGTCAAACGAAAACTGGATTCGCCTTAAATTAGAGATGAATGAAAAATTGAAATAAGGGAAATGAACTTTGTTTAATGACAAGTAACTTAACTCAATAAAAGATGACCGTCCTATGTAAAGCTCGGGAAATAAGTACATGTAAACACAAGTACGCAATGAAGAGTGATAGGTATAATTTTATGACCGATTTTCCATTTATCTTTAAAAAAAAATTATATTGCTAAAGTTTTGGAAAATTTTCCTAAATTTGGCCAGTACAATGTTCAGTATTTTTCGTTCCATTTCCTATTTAGAAAGGTAAAAACCTGGGTTGAGCAGTAACGCTGAAAAACAATCTATTTATCGTAGCCAAACAACTCACGAAAACGTTCTTTAATCTGGCGATTGTCACGTGTAAACGATTCTGCTTTATCGATCACCTGCGCGCGTTCTCGTATACGGTTTAGGGCTTCTATTCTTTGCAACCAGCCGCTTTTCTTCAAAAGTTTCTCGTTCTCAATCATCATATCAATATGCTGTGTCATCGTGAGTGGGTTAGGCCTCAGGGCTATTTCACAGAGTCTCATATTACAGTTTCTAACATTTATCATCATCTCTTCGATAACATCTGCAATTTGATTCAACTCGTTGTTTTTCCTTTCAAGAATTTCTGAGTATGTCATATGTTTTTTCGACGCCTCTTCATATTTTGCTTTCATTTCCGCATATGTTTTCGTTTCCTCAACAGAAATGTATTTGATAATGTATGGTGTATTTTTATGTTTGTCCCAAAAACACTTGTCTTCGCAGATCCTGCAAAAGCCATTTCCATCCATTGCCCAGCATCCCTTTTTGTCTTCATCATTAGGGATTCGGCAATTTTCGTGGCACGTGTTATTGCAATGCAAACAGTTTGTAACATGTTGACCTTTTGGCAGAGGCTGTAGTTCTTGACGAATAATCACCGTTGTATATGTGAAGTTTTTATTATCCTCAATTGTTGATTTGTTGTCTTCGAACTGTTTGATCTCATGTTTCAGTGCATTGATTTTTATTAATCCTACGTCAAGCAGAGGTTGGATTTCTTTTACACAAGTTTCTAGCCGGTGGCGTTCAAGAAGTACATCGTTCGTAAGAGTAAGACTTCGGCGTTTGAGAGCATCTAAATGTCCAATAAGTTGCCGCATACTGCTCTGTCCCATATCCCAAAGCATTGGTGATAAACTATGGCGATCTTCAGTAGAAGGTTTAGTAAACAGAGCACCATTGTTAAAAGGAAAATGTTTACCAAATGGCAATTCCGATTCCCTAAGGGCTGCCAAAACTGGGGGATCCATTCTGTCTGCGAAAGTTATTAAAGTACATATGTTGTCCTCAATGTCTTTTCCAAATAAAGACATAATTGAATGAAAGATGTAGCTCTGCATAGGTGTTAAGCGCGAATCAGGTGCCTTGATTGCGCAACAAACTGCATCTATTGTTTGAATGCCCAATGGCGGGTTTGAGTTAAATAAGGCTGAAATACGTTCAACAAATTTTTGATCCGTTTCAAGTCCTTTGGTGTCTCCGAATCCTGGGGTGTCGATAATATTCACTGTGTATGCTAACTTACTACCTTCGTGCGGGTGAATAGTGTAGCAGGTAATCCGGTCTGTTTGAGATTGTGCCTGTAACAGCAGACGTTGACGTTCCAACTTTCATGTTGAAGCAATTTCTACTTAATGCGATGTTAAATTTTAGCTATACAATACAAGCACACAGGTTTTTAGTTCAATTTGGAAAAAAACATATATTTACTTATTCGACTGAAAAGAAATATTGTATTAACTGGATATTTGAGAAAGCAATCAAGTTTTACATGTAAACAATGAGCAAATGAAAGTAATGTAATTGCTACACATCATAAAACAATACCAAACGTCCCAAACCAGATAAATGAAACTGAAATTTGTATCATTAAAATAGCTTTCTAACTGCATAGGCGCCGGAAAACTAGTGTCTTTAATGGGTTTATGCCATCATATTGTAGAGCCATTCGTATAAAAGGGAAATACATATTATGCCGTTTAAAAAACACCAATAGACTTCACTCAACTACGCAACTTTCAACTCATACATATATATATATATATATACCTGATTTTCACTTCGCCGCTCTTCTTCCTTTTCAAGGTTGATAATAGTAAATCTAACCGGGTCATTCCAATTAACTCCTAAAATGTAATTGACGATGACATCTACGAGCGTACTTTTTCCCGTTCCAGTCTCTCCAACGAGCAACAGCGTTTTCTCAAAAAGGACACCAGGTCCGGGAAATCCTTATGAGAACAAACAAGTTTACGTAATTTAGGGTGGTTAAACATTATTAATTATTCTTATAATCACCATAATTTTCTTAGACAATAATATGTTTTGTTTATAAAAAAAGTACAGCACTATTAACGCCTAGACTGCATTTAAATAAAATGTGTGCTTAAGTTTAAGATGTTGTAAATTAACGCAAGATTTTTATTTTAAACAGATAATGGCTCGCGTTTCCAAGTATGATTGTATTTCTTTTTTTTAATAAACGATAAACAAAACAACTGAGCTCACCGAATTCGAATTTTTTCGAGTTAGCTTTCTCATTTCTTGCATCCTTTGTCTCTGTTACTGATAATCTGTATATGATAGGCGATGCGTGTTCGTTACTCAGACGCTTGCATAAGGGAATGATCTGCGCGGCTGGAGAGCGTAATGTAGTGAACACGCTGCTAACATCGCTGTATGGCCCTTCTATTTCGTCGCCATGTATAACTCTGACTCGAAATACATATTGTGTTTCGAACTTAAGATTTCTGAGAACGAGCAGATTTTCACGTTCAAATTCACCTTCATTTTCATAAAATTTCCATTTCGAACCTGTGGTGACATCCTTGTAGCCAATTTGAAAATGATCGCCGGCTTCAAATTTAGAAGGCATATTCCAAAATAGTGTTATTGTGTCACAGCCAATATCAGAAGCAAACGGACATCCTGGCGTTCGCTGCAAAGGAATCTTATTTATCATTGCTCAATAATTGATTTAGAATACTTGTATCGTCTGCATATCGTGTGATTTTAAAAGTGTTTGTTTTATTGAAATGAACATATGATTCGACATTTTATCGTAAGTCATTTTTTGAAAGACAACTCCTTTCTGATTAAGTCGCTTCAATATGTAGCCCCACTAATATAAGCCTTCAGCTTAACAGCGTATGTTTTTCACAATCAATCATCATGTTTAAGTATATAACTATGTAGCCTTTTGTGTATGTTCGTCAGACAACGATTAATCAGGAAGAGACCAGCATGAGTATTATACAAATTACATTTCACTAAAGCCTTTTTTCACAATTATCCATGTGAATCAAATAGTCAAGTAAATTCTTACCGAAACAGCTTCTTCATTATTCACGGTTTTACTTGTGGAAGAGCTTTCAATAGTATTTGCAGTGTTTCTGAAAAATTTTAGTACGTTGACATATTTTTTTAATGCATGGTATAGTAATTGTTATAACAAAGACACATTTGCAAAGAATAGCCCTGTTATGATAGTTTTGCACTTTGTAAGAAAGCGGATATATTAAAATACAGAGACAAATCGTTTATACAATTCATATTACATTCGTTTGATACAATTAATGTATGAACTTTATAAATACAAGGAAAGTACAAATTAACTTATATTGAAAGGAATTCATGCACATTCAGATAATATTTTAAGTACGCCTTACTTGTTTTCTTCCTCTTCGGTAATTTGGAAAACGCTATGAGAAAGTGGTTCTGAGTTGTGTTCTTCAACGCACTTCAAACAAAACGGTAGATTACAGCAATCTGGGCAATAGTGGCTGGCTTCAATATGTATTTTGTTTAACGAACATGGATTACAAAGCAATTTATTTTGGCCAATATCAGCTGACAGGTGTTCAATGTTAAACTGGACGTGAATTCGTGTTGCCTTCACAACTTTGTGTAAGTCTGAACAGCTTTGGCACAACATATTATATTCACACTCTCGACAAATTGTGATTGCTTTGTTATTTTTCCCGATATCTTTACAAAAGTCGCAAATTGCCTCACTCAATTTATCGAACTCAGCTGTGTCCTGTGTGATTTGCAGATTCACATCATCACGTGTTTGATTAGTATAAATCAATTTTGTTAATGCATGTGACTGATGCTTTTGTACACACATGTTACAAAGCAATTCGTTTTCGCATTCAGAGCAAATGTGGAAAGGGTTCTCAGTTTTGTTCAACCGTTTACATGGGCCACACGACAGGTCAGTACTTCCGCTTGTATGGGGTAAATTGACACTTTGTTCAGAGTTTATTGTGGAAATGTCAGTTAGTGTATGTCCGTTTGTAGATTGCTGTTCTCCATGCAATTTACCGCATGCCATGCAAAGCAATGAGTAGTTACATTCCTCACAAACATATAACGCAACTGCTCCTTTTTGTTGAAGTTTGCATGGTGTACAAAAAGAAGTGTTTTTCACTTCGAATGACGTGTCGGCCATTTTTCGATTTTCGTAATTCTTAGCATCATGCAATTTGTGATCTTTTGTTGACTTCTGAGCTTTGTGTTTTTTTCCGCAAACGTCACAAAGTAACTCGTTTTCACATTGAGGGCAGAAGTGTATGGCAGTTACTGACATATTTAGAAACTTGCATGGTTCGCATAACAAGATAGAATCATCAGATGTAAGTTCTAAATTTACATGATCATTGAATTCGTCAACAGAAAGAGGTCTATGATCCTTTGTGGATTTCTGTACTTGATGATTTTTGCAACAACCATTGCAGAGTAATTCGTTAGCACATTCCGGACAAAAGAAAGATGCATCGCTTATATTGTTTTGATTGTGACATGGTTTGCAAAGTCTTTTCTGTGTTTTGTTCGAATCATCGAAAGTTTGTTGAACATTGTATTGTGTTATATCACTAAGTTCATGCCCTCTGGTCAATTTCTGAACTTTATGATTTTTTCCACACGAGTCGCAAAACAAGTCATTGTCACATATTTTACAAAAATATGTAGCAATTCTTGAGTTACCTTGAAATTTGCAATTTTCGCAAATCATTGAAGAAAAGACTTCAGGTGATATATGGCCAGTAATAATACTTATGTCGTTAAGTGTATGATCGCATGTTGATCGTTGTGCCCTATGTAATTCTGCACAGTTATTGCAAAGCAACTCGTCATGACATTGGAGACAAGATGAGGATGCAAGAACGGATTTTCCTTTGTTATTACACGGTGCGCAAACTTTTGCACAGTCTTTTGATGAGGTTTCTTTAGGAATAGGATTTTTGTAATTTAAAATATCATCTAGATTGTGAGTTCGTGTTGACTTTTGTGCATTATGATTTTTCCCACAATCATTGCATAGAAGTTCATTGTCGCATTGAGGACAAAACCATGCAGCGGAAACGCACTTTCCGTTAAATGTGCAAGTTTCGCACATCCTGTCGGATTGTTTTGGTGGTACATTTTCCCTGGGCGAATCGACGTATTTCGAAAGTTCAGATAGAACGTGACTTCGTGTCGACTTATGTGCGTTGTGGTGTTTTGCGCAATAATTGCATAACAGTTCGTTGTCACACTGCGGGCAAAACAATTCAGCGATAACTGACTTCCCATTAAATCTACACGGATCGCACATCCCGTCGGGTCTTTCGGTTGGTACCTTTTCAATGGTAGGATGGACGTAATTTCCAATACCAGATAGAACGTGACTTCGTGTCGACTTCTGTGCATTGTGGTTTGTTCCACATTCATTGCATAGAAATTCGTTGTCACACTGAGGACAAAACAATGCAGCGACAACGGACTTTCCATTGAATGTACACGGTTCGCACATCTTGTCGCATCTTTTAGTAGGTACATTTTCATGGCTTTGATCGACGTAATTTGCAACATCAGAAAGAACGTGACTTCGTGTCGTCTTCTGTGCATTGTGTATTCTTCCACATGCATTGCATAGAAATTCGTTGTCGCACTGAGGACAATACAATTCAGCGACAATGGACTTTCCAGTGAATGTACACGGTTCGCACATCTTGTCGAATCTTCTGGTAGGTACAATTTCATTGCTTTGCTCGACGTAATTTGCAACATCAGAAAGAACGTGACTCCGTGTCGATTTCTGTGCATTGTGGTTTTTTCCGCAGTCATTGCATAGAAGTTCATCGTCACACTGAGGACAAAACCATTCAGCAGCAACGGACTCGCCCTTAAATGTGCAAAGTTCGCACATCCTTTCACCTCTTTCGAGTGGTGAATTTTCAATGGTTGGATCGACGTAGTTTCCAATATCAGATAGAACGTGACTTCTTGTCGACTTCTGTGCATTGTGGTTTTGTCCACATTCATTGCAAAGAAATTCGTTATCACATTGAGGACAAAACAATGCAGCGGCAACAGACTTTCGATTAAATGTGCAGATTTCGCACATCTGTAGAGTTGCCTTTAATTGTATTTCGTTTTTGTCTATGGTTATCAACACATGTTCTTTCGTTAAATCTTGTGTCCTGTGTCGTTTACTACACTCTTCGCAAAGCGACCCACATTGTTGGCAATATAAAGATGCAGAAATAGCTACTCCCTGACGTTTGCAGAAGTCACATAATGTGTTGATATTGTTTGCAGAGATTTTTTCCATATACTGTTCCATATTAAAAATATCAGACACCTTATTAACTGTTTTTGGACTTTTGATGTTACCGAGATTGGAATCATCGTGAATAGGTCCAGCTTTGCATCCGGATACCTCGTCCCCGGACGGGGACGCCATTGGTGGATTTGTACGTGAATCTATCATTAAATAAGAATTGCGTGTGGTAATACATTTTAGAACACTTTTGCAAGACATTTTGCAACATTTTTAGGTCCCCGACCTGCAGTTCAGTCGTAGATATGTTATAATCATAATTGATTGATTATAAAGAAGACCCTTAGGCATAACCTTTGAAATCTTCATCTCAAAATAATTAAAACAATTCTTCCCCAAAGACTAACATGAATAATTCAACTTGTTATTTGAAATCTGTGTTTGTAATAATCTCCAGTCTGTTAGACTTTTTAGCGGTTGTCAAACAATATTAAGTACTGTTTTTATGCAATAAATCCTTGTGACATTGACCTTTGACCTGTATACCTAAAATTAATAAGCGTCCTTCTTTCTTCCCTTTCAACAAGATTAATCAAAATGATGTCCCTAAATATAGTTCAAATGCGAATTTTAATATTATATATCATTACAAATATAATATTTCTAAGCAAACTTCTTTTCAAGTGAATTGGTGACCTGCATATCAATGGAAGCATTCATTTCTTCTTAACAAACTAGCATATCCGACTTTATTCCAAAGGGTATCGAGATATCACGCAAGGACGAAAAGTTCTTGTGTACAGAAAGACCATTCAACGGATCGACGGACTGGTGCATAGCAATATACCAATACTTTTCTAAGGAGTAAAATCAACCTGAATTTTCATAAAATATATCATCAGCGTTAAAATTAATTCAATGTATATTGAGGTGGCAGTTTAAATCAGATCATATGACGAGCACCAAAGTTTCAGCAATGATGCATGAACTACCATAATATTTAAGTAAACATAGTTATCACATTATCATTTTACTTTTACTTTTATTACACGTGTAAAATGTATGCAAAGTAATATTGGCATATGTCATTGCATTTTAAACTGCTACGTCAAAAGTAATCTAAAATCAGCTATGGCAAAAGGCTAATCTACAACGCTTAAATAATATTAACAAGTACATAATTCGCTTTAAAAGTTTTGATTGCCTAATTGTACTGTCAGCATCTAACGTAATTGTATCAGCAGATTCGTTTGCATCTTATTTTGTGATAATACGTTTATTTTAAAATATAATTTTTAAATTATTATATTCAAAACAATCTTACTTGAGTTAGTTGCTTCCCTCGTTGGTCTGATAATTGAAATCCAAATGATCAACGATCGTAAACAAAAGTATTATGTTCGCATATCTTTTTCGATCGTCCTTGAAGCAATTAACTTGGCATAAACAACTTCTATTAAACGGACGTATCTTCTTTTTTATTGTGTATTTCCATAATATACAATTTGTCTATTATCAATATATCAATGATATTTTTATTGAATAGCATATGCACTATATAATTTTCTAAATATAATTTACTCTATAATTTAAGAATAATTATAAAGTTTGAGTACAAAAACGCGTATTAATTGTCGATTGTACAAATAACATATACCAACGAACATGTACAAATAACATGATGAAGTCATAAGAAGTATATAATATTATACTATTTTAACCATTCCAAACATCTTTTTGAACATCACAAACATTTTGTAGATCATTTCCTTTAAAGCCTAATCGCTTCATTGCTTTTTTTAACAAGACTTTGAAATTACCTAATTCATTCGCGAGTGACATATTGATCCCTTTGTTCTTCACCAATGTCTAACATGCACTTAATTTCAAACAAATATTTAGCGTGTGGTATAAGCAAACGTATCAAATGACCAAAACTGCTTGTATTGCATTTTTTGTCAACAAAACATGAGTCCATTATGGCACTAGCATTGATTACCCAAATGTGAAACGTTGCTTTCAGCCTGGTATGCCCATGTAACGTTAGAAAGAATTCCGTTTATTAAGTAATAAAAACCACAGTTCATAATATCCGTATACATGTTTACTTTTGAAGTCTACCTGATAGATGCTCTGTCAATCGGGGAGATATAAAATAAATATATATTTAATGTGGCCATCCAAATTACGATTAGTCACTTAAATCAATATGATCATAGAAAATAATTTGCAATCAAATAGAACAAAATGACCATGGTGAAGTGGTGTCCCTGCCAAATCAGCCATAGATGCGACGCTTTTTAGTGACAAAATGTGCACTTGCCATGCTGTATATTAGACATTTGATGGTCGTGTTAAGTATTCTTTTGGTGTACTTCAGCATTATTTTGTTCACAATATTGTAGTAAGAAAACGGTATTATTTACCCATCTTCCCCAGAATCAAGCAATGTCTTGATATAAATATACATTAATTAGTTTTCAACACAATATGCATTCACTGAGCACAAACCATTTATGCATTAATTAGTATGTTGATTATCAATGTTCTTACTATTTTCTGATGAATCAATTTTACTAGCAAAAACAAGGAACGAGCATACGTTCTAGTTTAAGCAATGTTACGCTTCTCTTGTCACTACCCGTCTAATGTGTAATCTCAATTGAAACCTAAAACCATCGATACATGAAATTTAACTAAAATATCATTATATCAGATTGAACTAATGATATTTGAATATCATTAGTTATTTTCATTTATTCCCAACCCAACTCATCTACAATCACAACCAGTTTATGGTTTTTATGTGTTACATTTCCTTACTATAGCGGAATTCTTTAGTGACATATATGTGTATAAACGTTAAATGTACACAAATAACCCCATATTTAAACCTGAGCGAGGTTTCGATTCAAGGCTTGCGACTTATTATTACATGTTTTTCAAACAATTAATGTTAAATAACATGAGAGATCAGAGTTCTTTTGTTAAGATCACAACACCGTCCTGATGTACTCGATATTAATTATAGCGACACTGAAAGCCAACGTTTCAACCTTGCGTACGTTATAAATGCTTTAACGTTACAATGCAGCCGCGAAATCATATCGATCATTGATGAATCAGTTCAATAGTTAAAGTATAAAAAAAATATTACTGCTGAGGTCTGAGAATCACATGAGTGAGCGCTGCGTAGCTAGCATTTTCATGGCCAATAAAGTCTCATGAAAATATTTCATATGCTAACTTATTTAGTATACAGCCTTCATTTTAATTTGACAGGCTCGTGGTAATACAAAAATGTTTTAACTCATGGCTACGTCACTCGTGAAAACATTATTATCTATGATCACTCGTAAATTTAAATCGATATTCCACGATTCCAACACATATATTCTATTTAATGAAATTGTACACAAGTTAACGTTAGGCTTCCGTTTTTACATTGTACTTATATCTACTGAATCACATAATGCTATCTACTGAAATGTAAATACAAATAGTGTAATTATCTGCACAAACACACCCGCACACACGCCCACGCACCACACACCCGCACGCATACAAGCACAAAAAAAAACATTTGGAAATTCAGCTTATTTATTTTATGTAACCGTTTACCATATTGTAGTGTTTCTTCTGCAGAATACACTATTTATCACCATTAAAAACTCCATTTAAGGAACAAACACCATTGAAAGTTATACTGGTTTTATTTTGTTCATCTGTACTCGTCAAGCATACAAAACAGTCTCTCTGGTGTACATGCCATAAAAGAGGCATTCATGCCGGAGGCGTGTCCTGTGCAAGCTACACCACACATATTAATAAATTACTTAATAAATTTGCAATCCTTTATGTAGTGTATACAATAGCACGTCTTCATTTATAAACAAATTCCCTGTGTACGTGAAGGTATAAACTGTAAAATAAAAGTATATCATGCGAGACTTCAGAGATGTTCACTTAAATAGTACATATCATTGACACTGACACGTTTTGGTCAATACATCCCAAGCATTTTAGTTTAAACGCAGTATTTTGTTTCTTAATTTTCGTGGCACTGATTAAATCATACAAAAATAAACACAAACATATACTACAAGAAAAAAAGTGATCGCACTAATGGCATTCGGTCATTAGAATAGAAGCATACATCTGACATCAATCGTTTCTTGAAGTTTCCGTCATAGTGATGTTTTGTTATTTCGATTTCCGATCTTACACACTCTAGGAACGTATGTTTTAAGTATTCAATGTCAGTAACCGACCATTGTCGTTCTTTGTTATTTCGTGAGGGTCTGCGATCCTATTTACGACCTCAAGGCTTGCAACATCATCACTAAATTATCACTAAATTATAATAATTTGAGGGTGGTACAACTTAAGGTAAATAAAACGTAAAATGATTTCGGGTGTTTTTCCGTTTTAAGTGCCTTCAAAAACGCACCTGTGGTGTTTCAAGAAAACATTTCGATGAAGCCGAAAGACCCATTCAACCCCCCCCCCACACACACACACACACACTTACCCAAAATGCCTAAACAGGTGGCTATGGTTACGCTTCTGCAAAAGAAACACAACAAACAAACAGATGTTGCATTGTTGTGGAATGATTTTTATTTGACGAGAAAAATCTGATTTTTTGCAGTGTTCATATTTTTTTTATACTTAAAGTTTTTATGTTGTTATTTAAAGCTTCTTGCATATTAAAGGGGATGACGAATGATAAAACAGTAACATGGGGACGATAAATGGTAAATTAATTATATGATTGGCTAGAAACCCTCATGCTGGTTTTCATTGAAAACTTCAAAAATAGAACACGTCATGGAATCTTCAAATCAACTACGAGGTTATCCTGTTCAGAATCACCAATACGGTAACCTCCCCTATTGAGAAGAGTTCTTTGTGTGCAGCTTAAAATTTAAATCGTTCTGTCTTAATTATTTGATTGTGTAATTCGTCTGTTTTTCGGACATAGTTTTCGGAAGGTAAGCATTTAAAACGTGACTTAGTCAGACAACCAAACTTTTATTGTACTGTGTAACATTAAAGGGATCTTTTCACGCTTTGGTAAATTGACAAAATTGAAAAAAGTTGTTTCAGATTCGCAAATTTTCGTTTTAGTTATGATATTTGTGAGGAAACCGTAATACTGAACATTTACCATGGTCTTATATAGCCATTATATGCATCTTTTGACGATTTTAAAACCTAAAAATTATAAAGCGTTGCAACGCGAAACGATTGAATAATTTGGAGAGTTCTGTTTTTGTCGTTAAATTTTGTGAAACTACGAAGATTGCTTATATAACGTATAAAATACGTCTAGAATGTATACTCGGCGGAATAGCTCAGTAGGCTAGAGCGTTTTTACTTCAGGATTCTGGCAGGACTCCAGGGGTCACAAGTTCGAAACCTGGTCCGGGCAATGTTTTTTTCCTTTATTTAATTTTATTCTTGATTTTTTACTGGAGCTTTTACGATCCAATGTTTACATTTATCGATATAAAGCATTTAATTAATAAGTTGAAAAATGCCAAAATCTGTGAAAAGGCCCCTTTAACTAAATGCAATATACGTACACATAAATTCATTTTTATGAGTTGTTGTCTACATAATTTCATGTTTTTACGTACAACAAAACACATAGCATTAAGTGTCGGCGATAATACCTGGCGCACTAAAAGCTACTCATGCAGTGCATAGTGCATTCGGTTATTTACGAAATAAAATTATTCGCCTCAGTTCTCAAAGTTCAAGTTGTACACGATGTGTTTAAAACAGAATACCATTGGCCTTGACATTTGAATTCATGTTCAACTTTAAGTAGTATCTCAATAAAACAAAACATTTGTGGTAGCGATGATATGTTTAAAATAGCTGCCATTAGTCAGCCTATAAGCTGATGACTGTGAGTTATTTAAACAAAAACGATTAATTAAACTAAAATTAATATAACTTCTACTTTCGCTTCGTGTACTTTCGCTTTCGCAATGTTTTAAGCATAATTTTATTCTAATCGTTTAATACTTCTGAAACGCAATTTGTCGCGTATACAATATTATTGAATTCACAGTTACAATGCACATTAATACACGTATTTCAAAATAGCGTTAGTAGGAATAGGCAATACGTATTAATAACACAAGAAAATTACAAACTGACTATATACTACTAAATTAAATGAGTCGCGTTCTGTGAAAACTGTGCATAACGCATGTGCGTAAAGTGTCGTCTCAGATTAGCCTGTGCAGTCCGCACAGGGACGATACTTTCCGCTTTTATGAATATTTTTAATGAAGTCTCTTCTGAGCAAAAATCAAATTTTCTAAGAAAGTGTCGTCCCTGATTAGCCTGTGCGGACTGTACAGTCTAAACTGGGACGACACTTTTCGCACATGCATTACGCCCAGTTTTCTTAGAACACGACTCAAATAAAAAGAACTTATTGTTAATGTTTCAGGGTCTAAACCAACATTAAAATCAAAAACAAGCAATAATATGCGAAATGGGAAATGCTAATAAGAAGCCGTTATCAGACGAATGTGATACCGACTCTGATTCGTCATCAGACTCCAGATCCGGTGAAATTATACTCGTAGATCTGACGGACTCGGAGGAGGATTTAAATCCAGCAGACGCCAAAGTTATTACAAATCCATATCCAGACGCATTAAACGATGTCGAAAAATATTCTGACGGTGGCACAAAAACGCATGAGATGGAAAAAGAACAGGCTGTTATTAAACGCGGATTGCATGATATAGATGACACCGCCAGTCAAAGTAAAAACGCAGCTGTTTTGTGGACCATGCAACATTCAACGCAAAACCGCCATTGCTATGACGTTCTGTCCTGTTTGTGACAACGATCTTTTGTGTGCATTGTGTTCATCGATCCCAAAGTGCGTTGCCTGTAACGAACTCGCATACGTTGTTAGACGTTTCTGCATATCCGGCTAAAAACGAAGGGGGAAATTTTGGTACAGGATACAAACCTATCTGCAACCTGTGTCTTATTCAAAAAGTTGAAACTGAAGCAATCCTTCAATGTCAAGAGTGCGAAACACAGCTGTGTGATTCGTGCAGTAATCAGCATAAAGCACAGAAGGCGACCCGTTTTCACAATCTAATAAACATAAATGACGAAACACCTAAGACCAAACGGTATGTTTGACGAAGAATACCACATTGTTAAGAATACCTTACATACAATAGATCATAGCAAAAACCCTAATGCACTCTGAATATAAATTATTTGACTTGGTTTTTCACTCAACAATCAAAGATGTCTTGTTCTAAACACTTTTAAAATAAACAGGTAGTCGTGCAATATATATCGCATACATTCGTTTACGTTTAACAATTTATTGTAATAAACTATTTTGTCATTAACTCCTTTGAAAAATGATAATATGCGAACAGTTTATTGATTTTTTTATCTTATCATATCACATATAGAGCACGACTACAACCACCGTGTACTTCAACATCTCCGGACGAAGAGGAAACGGTTAGTGATTTCCTAAAGAATTTAGTTTTGCATCTGAGAAAATAGTTCGAAGTTAGTCTAT